>NW_010315798.1:38235-62167 GCF_000700745.2 Antrostomus carolinensis
TGGCTCTTGTCAAGGCCTGAAAGAATCTGAATATTACATAGCTGTGATAAATGCAATTTCTTGTTATACGCAGCACGCTGAAATGGCCCAGCATCCTGGCAGGTCTGATCTGCAGTGAGTTACAAATATGCCCCTTAGCCTTTTCAGAAAGCAAACCCTCTTATTTGCATTGCTAGATTAGAAAACAACTCTGGTGGCTTTAAAAATACTGGGTTTAACTATTATGATATGCAGATAAATGGAATGGATTTGAAACCTAAACTGTGAATAGTCATTGCATTTGTGTGTGCTAGTGTATGACTTCCAGACAGACACACCTCCAGTTCAACTAAATAAGCTGACTACACCTCTATTCAACTCAAGGTGTATACCTAAGTTGACTTAATTTACTCAAAGACTAAATGTACAGCTTCATTCTTAAGTATTGCAGGTCTCAGATAGATTTGTGCATTCACCCAGGGTTTAATGGGTGCCAGTGCCCCAGCTAGATGTGTTACAGCCGTACCAACAAACCTTAGGCATGCTACAGTCATGCTTTAGTTTGTGCATACAGTCAATGCCTGTACAGTACTTTCTTTGTCCTTGATGTCTCTGATAGAAAATTTAGGCCTCATTTCTACATTGGACTGTGGTTTCATCTTTTGCACTGGGAATATAAAAGAAAATTATGGAACTCAGCAGGTATGCTCATTTATGGCGAAAAATAAAAGCAATAACCGAAACAGAAATGAAATTCTTATCCTGCTGGAGACCTTGGCAGTTTTCCTGTTGATTCTAGTGTGACAAGATTTTAATCAGAATCATAAATGAAACCATGAGTTTTCTCAGAGAAGTATCCTTTCCTTATCTTCCTTTCAAAATTTTCTAACTCTTAGGCAGTTGTGAAATCTTCTATCCCATTAATCAAATCAGGTAAACGTAGTTGTGTCTAACTGCATGTAGGAATTTTTTGTTTTTGTTACCCCATGGTTTTAAGCTAAGATTTTTTTTCAGATATCTACATTAATCTTTAAGCTAAGGAGAGAGTAAATGGGAAGTGCTGGTGCATGTAGTTAAATATTTATTAAAGTAGATGTGGAACTGAATGAGGAAAAGTGAAGAAAATGCAAAGACCTGGAGGGGCGTTTAGATTTATCTAAATCTGAAGAATATTTCAGCAACAAGAAAAAGCCTCATTTTCCTTCCTTGATCAGTTTGTAGCTGTTAAAGTGCTGACAGCAAGTATACTGGAAGATCTTGCCTCCCCTGTGAGATCTGAGTGGGAGATAAAATTACCACAATAGGAAAAACAGTGAGATCTCAGCTATACTCAAAAAAGCCTCCACAACCCCAAAATCCTATTTTCTGTGCCACGAAGTGCTTATCAGTTAGTAAGTTCTTACATGAAGGGCACAATCCCTACTGGCTTCTAGTAAGACTTGTGCTTCTAATCTGTTTAGATGAAAATCCCAACATGTTGTAGACTGATTTTTCACCATCATCCCCCTCTTCCTGACAAATGTGCATGGGCTGTATTCCTCTTAGTGCACAAATCATATGGTAACCACTTGTATTTAACCGTTGCATTTTTAACTTCTTATTGTCATCTGTCTGTCTGCAGTGAGCATGGTAGTACTCTGCACATGTTGTGAGTTCTTGGATTTTTTTCAGACTGAGCTAAATTCTGGGGTTTACAGCTCCTGTACTTTTTGCTGAAGTCTTTAGTACAGAAAATAAACATCACTGACTGTGTCAATAATACTTCCTTTTTCTGAAATCCTCCCTCTGTGAAAACATGATTTGCAGCACTTTCAGTGACTTCATACTTAGATGATTTGAAGAGTCCAAGGTTAACATACTGGCGGATACAACAAAGATGATTTTATGATTGGCTGGAAACGTCTCCTTGACTTTTTTTAAAGATGGAGACAGACTGGGGTGGGAAGGTCTCTTGTGGAACTGTGTCATCTCAAGGCATATAAATTTCACTTCTAGGGCTACTGTTCTCATGCAGCTGGAGAGTCTGTCTTTTGCATATCTCTGTGGCTCTGGTTCATATGCAAAAGTATAAATTCTTTAATTACAAATTTGTAAAACTTATGTGCATTTATTATATTTTTTAATGATACAGATTGTGTTAAAGAAAGCAAACAGAACTGTCCCTGCTGCCTTTTTTTTTGTGAAGTTTGGTCAGTATGCAATGGAAAATATGGTAACCAACAACAGACAAAAATGATTTTTTAGATTTTTATTTTTCACCTGCTTCCCATTTAGGAAGATAAACTCAAGTGGTTTGTTCATAAATGACCATTATCTGAAATAGATGTAAATACCTTTTGATCTCTCTCCAGGATGCTGCCTTGTCTTTCATTCAGTTCTTCAAGGTTCTTCCCAAGCTGACTTCTGTACTAGGGCAAATCCAAATATGCAAAGACAGAACAAACAAACAAACAAACAAAAAGTTATTCTATTTCCATGGCAACATCAATTCACATGCTGCAGGTACAACAGCTGCCAGTTAGTCCACTCACTAAATGAAAGCTCCTCAAGGCTCTTTATAGTGTAACATTTGGCAAAAAATATCTTGGCATGCCAGTTTTTCCACAAACCCACAGAGAGAGTGAGATTAAACTGACTGGCAAGCAGACTGTCAACTCATTTAGTGTCTTGATGTTAAGAGGAAGAAAACAGTGTCTCTAAACATTTGAGAGGGGAAAAAGGGATGTTTATAGTTGACAAATTATTTTCATGACCTAAAAGGTAAAATATTTATTCTGTTGAAAGAATATGAAATATTTTCTGTATCTTTCACCCCAAGAGCACCAGGTAATTTGTTTTACAGCAGAAAACTATTATAATTACGTACTCTCTGATTTAGAATTAATTAGCATTTTTTGAAGTTACAGTGACAAAACTAGGCAGCTACTTGAATTCTAATGGAAGTAAATCACTTTCTCTTAGTTAGACATGGACTTTCTAGTGGCATTTTCTGAGGGAGACATAAAATTACTCCTTTCATAACTATTTTATGATGAAGTTCTGTAAGTAATTAGATATTACCACATGATACTAAAATTGGTATCACTGTTACCTGTCATGAGCAGATCTTACTGTGAAGCAGGTGCTGTATGAGTACTTTGCAGGAGTATTCAATATGAGGCAGTAAGAAAAAAATGTAAGGCTTTTTTTGGCAAGTGCATAGGTAATGTTTAGACCTGTAATTACAACTGATTAACTTAATTAAAACTGGGACAGACAATCCTGATCTGATATTTTAGAAACCTGTGCAAAGAGGCCATCAGCAAGAAGGAGTTGGTGTGATGTGTTTTTTAATGGTAGTCTTGGGAAAGTGACAGCAGTGTTCTGAAAATCAGCTCCCGATGCAGAAAAGTGAGTGTCTTACCATTTAAATCTAGGCAGAAATAAAATAGTTCCTTAAGGAGAGTGGTTAAAATCTTTCTAATTTAAATTTGTAAAGCAGATAATTTAAATTAATGATAGTATTTTCTTGAGAAATTTTTCCTTCATTTATCTCCAAAGCTGACCTGCCAGCCAATTGAGTTAGATTTGGTTATATGTTAGATTTAGGCCCACGAAGCAGGCTAATTTAGGTTATGTTGGAATTAGGATTTTAAGACCTCTCTGCCTATGTTAGCAGATTTATACATTGTTCTGAGCTGCCACTGTGAACTCTAAGCATGCCCATGAGCATGTTCAGGTAGTTAAGAGGTAGTACATTCAAACACATAACTTTTCTACAGCTGCAGAATGAAAGATTGTTTACACACAGACATAAAAAATGTAGCCCCATGTTATTTTTTTATGTATTCATTGGTGATGGTGGATGATACTACAATATTGTATAGTGTATTTAAACCACTATGAGTAATGTTTAGTACAGTAATATATTCATTGTGCATTTTTCACATTAGCTGCTGAATTACTCCCTAATTTTTAATAACGTTTGATGCTTTTGATAATGTAATATTTCATACATAATAATGATTAATGTAATTTATTTCAATTTGAACCAGTTTGTTTACATTTTAACTTTTGTGTATAACATAGCTAATAGTAGGAACCCCACTTTGGTTTTAAAGATGCAATGTGCAAATATTGCCACCTAAACATAATCAGATTCTCTGGGGAATCTTCTGTACTTGAACATCTTTCAGTTAATGTATTTCTTTGGGAATACTGTCTTTGAAAATTTTCTCGCATATGCCTTAGGAATTCATCCAGGAACACTACTGTGCTTATTTTGTTTTAAGAACTGATATATACAGTGATGGTTTTTTAATTTTTGTTGTTGTTGTTGTTGTTAATTTGTGGCCTGTGTTGCAGGGAGTCTATGATGTATCCTTTATCTGAACATGAGGTGACTCACCAGTGTGCATTAAACACAGGCCTTCTAGTATGACACCTAGTGGGCAATTCACACAGATAGTCCTGGGGTGCTCTTCATATTAGGCAAGGATGATTAGCTTTTATCCAATCCACAAACACAGCATGTGAGAATAATATGTGAAGAAGACATAAACATTTCCAGGGGATCCTTATTGGTGTCAGTCTGTTACTTGCATGATCTGTACTGCACTACTCTTTTGCCATTTAAAGGAACATCAGATATTTCCCATCTTGTTCACACCATTAGATGTTACTATTGGCCATTAGAACACACATCAGTGCAACTGGCTGCTTTTAATGTTATCTGTAAATACAGGAGAAAGTTGGACAAGGCAGTTCACATTTTGGTAACGCACCGTTAAAACACAGAAAAAAGAATAACAGTGAAAACAGTAGGGCCATTCATTCACCTCATTTTCATTAGGAAAGACAATGTACTGCATGTCTGATCATTCTGAGAAAAAAACCATCCCAGTCAAGTAAAGAGTGTGCATCTTACTCATTAAGTAAAAGTAACTTGAATTCTACAGGGTGCTCAAAGATTACAGACTCTCTCTGTCTTCTGCAAAACCGAAATCTTTATATTTTTGCAACCCGTCTCTTTCCTGTTTTCCACAGGAACTTTTATATCTTATTTACCAATAATATTTGAGGGACCTTACAGGAATTTTTATAGCTTACTTACTAATAATATCTGAGGGACCTTACTGTATTTTGTGTATTGAGTATTGATATTTAGCTTTCCAGTGCTCTGAGAAGTAGAGTGAGGCCATCATACTCTCTAATAGATGTGGAAATGAAGCATAGAGAAAGGTAAAAGAGTGAACATACAGTCAAAAACTGAACTCTTGGTTCTCTCTTTACCATACTAATACCTCGATACTCCCCTGTAGGTCTTCTTAATCCACACTGCTATTTTTTTTCCACTATTTTTTCTTCTATTGCATGTACCCAATGAGAAATGTTGGTAGTACTTCATCACACAGTCACAAACTGGTGCTGCAGACCTTCATGCAGCATAGAGGTGCTGCCTTAAGAAGCTTTCTTTTGAACTAACTTTGATAGAGCAAGGAACAATCTGACAGTGTAGTGCTTCATGATGGCTCATTTGTTACTACGTCAGATATGCTCTTTAGCTGTCTTCTGCAGTAATGGGCTGATAATCAGCACATCCTGCCTATAGTGAGGTCTAACTAATTAAGCAAAGTTATTAAGTAATTTAATCTGCAGAAACTTTACTGTGATAACATTTTGGCAGAATATACATCTCAGTAAAACTTTATGCTATGCTGTGCACTGTATAGAAAAGTATCTTTTGAAGGGCCAGTGTGTCCTACTGAGCATGGACCATGTCAGCAGTCAGAGTTGCACCACTGAACAAAGCAGTCCCAAGACAGCAAGGGGCTGTGGGGATAAGGAGTGACACTGCTATGGAAGTCATATAACAAAGTCATTATCTCAACAGGAATTAAGGTGACAACTTCTTAAATCTTTGACAGGACTTTTTGGGATACAGGCAAAAGCTGGCTTTGTGCTAAGGAGGCCAGTGTCTCCAGATTCCCTTTACTGATGTAGAGAGACAGCCACTCAGAGGCATACTGGAGAGGGACATATTTGTCTTAGTGGACTGAACTTTTTGCCCTGTTTCCTATCATTCTTGAGAGGTTACGTGTGGAAGACTTGAAGATTGGTGCAACTGGGACTATCTGGCAGTGCAATTGGAGGTCAACAGCTTGAGAAATTAAGAGTGTTGGGTGAAGTTGAATGGCAAAGGAAAGGTATTGAAAGCAAAGAGCAGAAGTTTGTTGGTGATGCAGTGGAAAAGGCAAAGACACAGACAGGTGCAAACGGAAAATATACCCCCACAGGCCATATTTTTCATGCTCTGGAAAAGAGAGAGATCCTTGTCATAAAAAAGAAACAGGGGAAATCTGCAGACTGTGCTGGAAATAACTAATTTTCTTTATAAATATTTAAGCAATTCAAAATTATATTCAACTGCAGACACTAAAATGCATTTAAAAACCCAGCTCTCTCTAGTTACCAGTAATAGGAAACAAATGGGAAAGCCAGTCAGAAGGAGTTTGCAGCTGGATTACTTGGAAGTGGGGTACCTAATGGAGATTAAGCCCCTAAAACTATGCCTGCACCTATTCTATTACCACCACCTTCTCTGGTACTGTGCTTGGGGTCAAGTGAGGATCTTCTCCTGCTTCTCTCTCACACAAATTCCAAATATAGATTGCCACTACTACTGAGAGGTTTGCAATCTTTAGTGAGAGACTGACCTAGATTTTCTTGTGGATCTTCCTGCATAGCATGGCTAAAAGGTTATAACCTCATCCTTCCTCCCTAGGCTACAGATACCATCCTCTTTGAGGCAGAATATCTGTCTGATTTTCTCTAATCTTTAACTCACAACTTTTCAAAGCTGTTTTTCTCTCCTAGTTTCTTGGCCACTATGCTGTTCTGTCTCCCCCAAATACAGACAAGAAAATAAATATCCCATATTAGTGTACTTTAAAACATGTAAATTGTTTTCATAGAATTCATGGATTAGAAATGAGGCTTAAGTGCTAGGTAATGAGGTACATTTAGCAATAAATGAAAATATAATTTTATGCTAGGTAATGAAAAATTAGACACCGGATAGGTAGAATGGACAGATATAGAGATAGGAGCTTGTTCCATGAAGAACAAGTGCCCCAGCAAAGGTGCCATTAACTTAGGAAATAAACTCAAGCAGCAAATTAAAGTATGTTTGCCTTAATAAAACCTAATGGCAAATATAAGTATATTGGTCTTGGGATCCCCAAATACCTGATGTTCTGTAGTCTATTCTCTACCAACCCTCTCATTTCCCCAAAAAATACATTTAATTTTGACTGCTATTTTTTCTAGTTGAATGTTTTTTTCCGGGGATAGCCTAGTTGCTGCTAAACTTATATCCCACATTTTTCCAATGGGATCTAATAAAATAATCATAGCAAATTAATGATAATGACACACATTCCCCAAAACAATTAACAGCACAGTTTAATTTAAAAGACTGGTCATAGGAAAGATGAAGTACATCATATTGAATGACAACATTTACTGTTAACAGAAAGCAGACATTTTGGAAGTATTGAAAAAGCAATTCCAGTAATATATTGGCTTTATAGGGATAAACCCATTTTTGTTACTGATTAAATGTTATAGAATCATAGAATTGTTTAGGTTGGAAAGAACCTTTAAGATCATCAAGTCCAACTGTTAACCTAGCACTGCCAAGTCCACCCCTAAAGTACGTCCCTAAGAACCAAACCTATATGGATTTTAAATACCTTTAAATACCTTTTAAATAATGTTATGTATCTATTCAATACATTTCTCAATATAGTCATAATTTTTATAACAGAATGAAATAATATTTCTTTGGACTATATTTTTTCTCCTCTTTTTGACTGCAGGAAAAGTGAAAGGTTACTTTCTTTTACAAAATAAGTCAGTAATTTGTGGCTTACTAAAACAATGCAGTCTGCCTTTCTTGGACCCGATTCCATAAATTCCACAAGTGCTTAATAAATAAGATAGTCACCACATTCATGCAATGTGGACTCACATCCCACATTAAAATTTGTGTTAGAGAACAATCTATGAGAAGTTGATAACTTCTGCTCACTAAGAAGCAAGGTTGGACGTGTTGACTGAGAAATGTGTTCCCCTGAAGCTTTCAGTTCCTAGCAGTCCCAGCATGTTAACAAGGAGAGCTTGGGGATCTAAGTGAACTTATTTTCCATGTACTTGAATGTAGTCCATTTTGGTGTTTGCTAAGCACATCCTGAACACCGACGTGTCACTTCCCTCTAAAACAGACATGTGCAAGTATGTGATAACACAATCACAAGAATTCAAATACAGTCTGCAAGACTTTCCTTTTTCCTTTTTGCTACTTTGCAAAGCCATCATTTCAGGGGCACATTAATCTAATCTGACCAGGAATCGAAAAAAAACCAAACCCCAAAGCTCCAAGCGTATGAAAATAACCATTAAGCAAAGTTCTCTGCAGAGCAATGCATTCAAAAGTTAATTACAGCTGAATCTTTCTTGAGCTTTGACTTTTTATCTCTTGAAGTTTGAGTAGATTTGTTTCTGGCTGAAAGGAAGAAGCTAAGGAAAATGGTTAAAAGCCAACAGTCACATAGTATCATTAATTGGTTTTCCTGCAGCTTAAAATTTTGCAGGTTAGCACTGGTGTTTGGTACTTGCAATGAGTCATTAGTGAGACATACAGTACCAGCTCCTGGAAAATAAAATCAACTGTCTAAATTTAATATCTTTAATCACTTGAAATATTCATTCTTTTTCCCCTTACTCAAGACTAAATGTCATGCTGTTATTTTTGTCTCAATGCACAAATGTTAGTAGTAGAGATAAATCTGTAACAAAGCTCCGACAGTGGTCATTTATCTTTAAGGTTAACAGATCAATTCTATACATTGGTTATGTGTGCTTGCAGCCCAGAGGGCCAACTGTGTCCTGGGCTGCATCAAGAGAAGTCTGGCCAGCAGGTTGATGGAGGTGATTTTCTCCTTCTACTCCGCTCTCGTAAGGCCCCACCTGAGTACTGTGTCTAGTTCTGGAGCCCCTAACACAAGAAAGACATGGACCAGTTAGAACGAGTCCAGAGGAGGCCACGAGGATGATCAGTGGGCTGGAGCACCTCTCTTATGAGGACAGGCTGTGAGAGTTGGGGCTGTTCAACCTGGAGAAGAGAAGGCACCAGGGAGATCTTACAGCAGCCTTCCAATACCTGAAGGGGCCTACAAGAAAGCTGGGGAGGGAATTTTTATAAGGGCAGTTAATGATAGAACAAGGGAAAAAGGCTTCAAACTGGAAGAAGGGTAGGTTTATATTAGATATTAGGAAGAAATTCTTCACTGTGAGGGTGGTCAGACACTGGAACAGGTTGCCCAGAGAAGCTGTGGGTGCCCTCTCCCTGGAAGTGTTCAAGGCCAGGTTGGATGAGGCTTTGAGCAACCTGGTGTAGTGGAAGGTGTCCCTGCTGATGGCAGGGGGATTGGAACTAGATGATCTTTAAGGTCCCTTCCAACCCAAACCATTCTATGATTCTATGTTCTATATTAATGAAAGATGAGTGTGGTACATTGTAATGAATGTTTCTCCAGCAGCCTGTAAAGATGCTTTGTGGCAACACAAGTCCACTGAGTGTGGTTGTTGCCTTTCACCGTGAGAGACTGTCACCAGTATTCATATTTTATATGATCTTATGTCATTATACATGTGAATGAAATTAGGACCAAATGTTTATTTTGCCTATCCTCATTAATTACAATTATATGTTTATTTCATAATAATCAGCAAAGTGTGAGGCTAATATATTTTTCTTATTGGTCCCTGAGAAACAGCAAATAACACTAACAGTGTTTTGGGTTTCTTTAAATAGAAGCATTGTTTGTCACTGTCACTGGGCAGGCCTCAAGTGACCTTGTTTTGTGAGTGGAAGTCCCAGGGGAATAGTTTAATTGGAGTACTTGAAACTGAAAGTTACTCTCTGACCACCATCTGTGCATTAACCTGTTTGCTTATCAGCATAGGCTACTGTGATTACTATAAGGAGGTATGAAATGAAGGTAACTCAACCAGGACAATGCTGTTATAGTTAGATTTTATGGCTGTGAGTTAGAACACCAGTAAAAAAAGGTAGATGTTATGATTGGGAAGACTGTAATATTTTCAAAATTGTGGAAAAGTAATTTAGGTTAAGTCCCTTGTTTATAAAGATTACAAAGTATTTAGTGTGCAATTCATTAACAGATTTGGGAAACAGCTACCACTTCTCTCAGCCCAAAGGATTTATGAAAAGTATTGTAAAAGTAAGCAACTTTCAAAAATCTAACTTTTGTTCCCAAATTGCCTGATGGAAGAGGTGAAATTCCTGTGACACAACATGGGGACTTTAATTGAAGTTCTACATTTTCAAGGTTTCTAAGGAATTTGACTTGCTGATTCTACTCAAAATTCTTTACCTACTTTTAAAGAGAAAAAAATATAATGCTACTGAAACAAGAATTTTTTTTTGTTCAAACATTACGTGATTTTTTTTTTCTTCTGAAAATAAGATAATTTCACAAAGAATGCTGAATGATTCAATCACTGGTGTTATGTACTCAAATCTGCACTTATCACCAATGAGGATCACTTTAGAAGTATATTTTCAAACTAATGAGAACAGGAAAACTGTGGCCTCTTTCCAGATGTCTTCCTAGAGTTGACAGATCATATAAAAGTATCCAGCCGTGGTATTAACCATATAATCTCTATCATTAATAACAATATTTGGGGAAACCCTGTGCATACAGATATAACTTGTTGCTACCACATTTATCATGGGCACGACAGGAAAAAGCTTCTCCTGTAATATGAAAATACTTTTAGTTTGCAGCTGGATGAATGAGAAACCTTTTGGAAATTAGGGATGAGGAGATTTGGAAAAAAAAAACAAAACAATGGAAGACAGATAGACTATCCCAGTATTATTAAAACCAAGGATCTACATTCCTTTCCCTTTGCTAATTTAGGTATTCACCCAAAGTGAGACAAAGTCTTCAAATTAGGTTGAAGATGAGTTCACTATTTTAAAGGAGACATCCATTACACTATCTGTGTGTGTAAATTTAGGCAAATACAGAGGTACTTCACTATATCTGTGCAAAAGTCTTTGGGAAAGCTCTTCTGCTGACGTGGTTTTTATTTGAGGTGTGATATGTCAAGCTTTGTACTGTCTCAAGCTTTGATTTTCTTCAGGCTTTAGAGCTGTAAGTGAAGGAGAGGAGGTTCAACCAAAAAAAGTTCCTTGTCCTACAGCTTTCACCTATCAAGTGCCAGCAATCTCCAAATGCCATTTCTGCAAGTATAGAATATCACAGGATTTTAAGCTGAATTGGAACTTTCTTTGAAAAAGTTTTACATATTAAATTTCATAGTTCTTGTAGGTATGTGACATACTAAGTATCAAAGCTCGAATGGGTAAAAGTAAAGACATATGTCAATTCAATGAGAAAATGAGCACTTGCTTACTTGCTTATTCTAGTTATTGCATGAGAGTGACAAGAGGCAGTATTTTCATGTCAGAAATTTGTTAATAGTTTTCCTTTGGTAATTCAGAATGGTTGATGACTAAAGTAACTAGAGTTTGCCTGTCAAAGTTATAGTCCCAGACAAGGCTGCTGTGTCTGCAGTAAACCTGAGGTAGATAAAGTCAAAATAACTCATGGTTGTAAGTTACTGATGTTCTGATGTAAGCCTTCAGGGCCAAAAAAGATGGAGAAAGGAAAAAAAAAAAGAAGAAAAAGCAATTAGATATTATGATATATCAGAGGACTATATATTTTCAGAAATAGTAAAAGCAGAAGGAATAAATTATTATCTAGTTTCCCCTTATGGATAGCATATGCCATATAATTTAATGCAGATCCTGATAACTACACAGCTTAACTCAAGTATTGAAATATGTTTCCTTGACGCTATTAATGTTGAGATAATAATTATATTTCCCTTCGTATTTCAGTGTAATTAACTTTTAATTTACATTTTCTAAGCTGTTAAATGCAGACATGCAAATATGCTGAAATCTAACTTACAGTGATAAATAATGGTCAACTGGAAAAACACTGAAATGAGGAAAAGTTTTAGTATTTCTTCTGCAAAAACTGCTGAAATTAGGCCTGGGGAATAGTTGTCTTTTGGCTTCAAGGCAAACTTGAAAATGGAAGAGGAAAAAAAAGCTTAGCTCTAATTTAACTTTTTTTTTTTTTTTTAATCTCCCACAATCCCCTATTGAAATGAAACTCAAAATGATCTGTTGGGCACATACAGAAGTACCAGAGTAAAGTGAGACACTGCCTTTCCGGAACCATTTGAAGCATAGTATTGCTAAATAGATAATGTTGATATGTGTGTTAGAGAAAGCTTAGAGTTAATTCATGTCACTAAAGTAAGTGAAACAGCAGGTAACACAGATTATAAGAGCACGGCTTTCCCTGCTGCCTGGGCTACCACAAACAACTAATTTGTGGCGGGAAATGCAGGAGAGGAAATGTCAACCTGACCTTGGTTCTGAAGTGTGCATAAGCACTGTCCAAAGTGCTGTGGATGTGGAGGTGCTCCCTAGCGGTGACCATGTGGCCCTTCCACGTGTTCTTGCAGGAGTGACAGAGGCCAGCATTCATTTTGCGTGTGCTTGATGACAAAAAGAGCGTTCCAAGAAAAATGAGGAAGCACCTTAAAAAAGGAAAAGAAAAGGGGGACCTGAAAGCACAAAATGTTGGCAGGTGGCAGGGTGACTGCTGAAAGACCACAAACTGGAGACAATGTCATCTATTAAAAAGGCTATGCAATCATTGAATGATTTGAGTTAGAAGGGACTTTTAAAGGTCATCTAGTCCAACCCCCTGCAGTGAGCAGGGACATCTTCAACTAGATCAGGTTGTTCAGAGCCACATCCCACCTGACCTTGAATGTTTCCAGGGATGGGGTTTCTACCACCTCTCTGGGCAACCTGTTCCAGGGTTTCACCACCCTCATTGTAAAAAAATGTCTTCCTTACATCTGGTGTAAATCTATCTCTTTTTAGTTTAAAACCATTACCCCTTGTCCTATCAAAGCCTGCTAAAAAGTCTGTCCCCAAAGAGTATCAAAAGCTGCCACAGTCAAATAAGGGAGTAAGGGAGGATAACAGAAGAAAGAAGGCATCCTTCAGAAGTTTAATATTATGTCCAAAAGGGGAAAACAGGAAATAACTTAACCTCTAGCAGTTTTTATTTTGTAGAAACATAACATGTCAGGCTACAAAGATTTTCAGCAGTAACTTGAAAAGGTATTCAGAAAATAATACATCTACTTGCAGATAAAATAGAAACAGAAATTCTGCCAGTGTGTGCAGAAGGTCAGTAGATTAGGAATGTGTGAAAGGACTGCTAAGAGAAGATAAGACTGTAGCAAAAGAACCATGAAGGATCGCTTGCCAAAGAGGAGGTCTATGGAACAAATAGACCAGACACTCACAAACACTTAGATATCACAAAAACAAGAATTACCAAAAAAAGCACCAAAGGAAATCAAAAACTGTTGAGGAAGAAGCAGATAGTTCATCAGTATAAAAACCTTCCTAAAAAGTAAATCAGTTTTGAGAGTTTTCTTTTGGGAAGTCAACAGCAAGACTGTGAAAGGGTGTGAAGAATGAGGTTACAGAGGCTGCTGAGAGTATGCAGTTTTTCTGAGTAACATAGCTGAGGCCTGACTCTGAGAAGTTAAGTAACTGTGTGACAAAAAACCAAGCGAAGCTCGGTAATATAAATGTGAAGTAGTATATGTATGTACGTTGTAGTCAGCCATGAGCTAATCATTAATATTCAGTTGTCAGATCTGAGGTTATGGTAGTTCTCAGCTCAGCATTCTTTCAGGTCACAAATGAATGGAAGTTTAGGAGCTGAGGAAGGACTAGGCTCCAAAGCAACCATTATTATGCTGTGCTGTAAATCCGTGATGCATGTGTGTATCAATCCATGCTGTACCTGAATGCTGTGTGCAGTTTGATTCACTATCACACAGGAAAGAGGTAGTGGATTCAGAACAGATTCAAAGAAAGGTAACAGTGTTAGTTGGTATGGATCTGCTTGTGTGTACAGAATTATTATATAGTGTAAGACTTCAATCTGGGAATAAGACAGCTGAGGAGGCATATATCAAAAGACTATAAAATGCCCGGTGCCATGGAAGACGTGGTAGCAAATGATTATCCTCTTTCTCACTCCTTCCTCCTTCTCCCCCCATAAGAATAAGCTGTCAGATTGCATTATCTAGTGGTATATTTGAAAGAGCAATGGGAAGTACAACCTCACACCTTGCATAATTAAGATGAGAAACTTATTGCCGAGGATGTCACAAATACTACACATTTACACAGATTTTTAAAAAGTGTTTGGAAAATTTGTGGCAGGAAACATCCCATCAGGGACTATTAAATACGAAGATGCCATCGGAAGCTTAGGTGGTCCCTAAGTTACAGGCTGCTAGAAAATGGGAAAGTATTCTGCTGAAATATCCGTATACGCTCGCCCTGTTCTTACAGTTTTTATTAGACCATCCACTCCCATTTTCCATCAGAAATTGGATGGTCTGATCCAGTCTGGCTGCATTTTTTAAAAAATGAAAAATCTGGCTGTTGTTATGATGGGGTTTTTTGTTTGTTTGTTTTTCAAAACTGCTGAAAAAATGTGCCCCTTTATGCAGCAGATCAGATATAAAATATATAGGAGACATGGGTCCAGATCCTTCCCTGTGAGAAAGTAATCAAACCCAGATAGTCTACCTATTCAGGAGGAACACCGTAGTCACATACCTATAGGTTATTTAGGTTCAGAAGAAGATAAAGTGCGTTCTCAGTCTCTCCTGTTGACACTTTCATGTTATGTAAATAAGTTAATGTTTAGTAGTGCAAATTCCGGAACCATAAATTTCTCCTAAATGATTTTTGCAACTAGCAGACCAGAGAATCACTCCCTCCCTTTTCCTGTCTCTGCTTCAGTTACTACTTTAATATTTCGAGACTAGTGTGAAGAAAGAGGCACTGTAAAAAAAACCAAAAAAAACAGTAACAACAAAACCCACCAACAATGATGGATAGGGTGCTTATTGCAGATGTGAAAGAATTATCAAGTTCATTTAATCAGTTATGCAAAGCAGAGAAAAAAAAAAAAAATCTAATATACTTACAGGCAGGATACTATCCAAGGAGAAGGTTTGTGTTTTGAGCTTCTTCAGTCAGAGAAGCAGCTCACAGACAAATTGATTGTCTGTGTATTGAAGTGCTCATAGTTTTGTGAAAAATCAGCCTTTAAAACTTTTTTCACTTAGTTGAAAATCTTTGGTGAATTTCAGACAAACTTGCAACCAGCTTGAGACTGTCTAAATTGTTTTTTGGTTTTTTTTGGGGTTTTTTTTTTTTTTTTTAAATATACCATTTTCAGAAAATCCTTGCCTAGATATATTTTGAATTTTCTTATTTAGTGGTTCCAGGAAGACAAAAATCTTGTTTATTTTATTAGGATTAGAGAGCAAACCAAAGTTTTCCCCATTTCTGTCAGGAATTAGAAAACAAAGTTGTGTTAAACTCTGGTAGGATTGTAATAAAAACACAGAAAATTTCTCTTTCATCTAAAATTTTCAAAGAAGTAAACAAAGGGAATGAGTAATCCTTAGAATTATATGTTACCACTTACAATACTTATGCCACAGACTGAATATTGTCATTGGGTTGATAAGGGTTTTTTGTTTGTTTGTGTATGATCAATGCAAGTTTTCATATCTTCATTTTCTTCAGATTGTGCGTTATCTTAAAAAATTATAAGTGAAAGCAGAATTTGGCTTCAGGTGAAAGATACAGTAAATGTAATTTTTGATGAACAAAACTAAACAGAGTCCAGGACACAAGCCATAGCTGTTTTGACTCTCCAAGATCTGTAATTGCTCTGTAATATTCTGTCTAGCAACCCATAATATTTGAGTTTGCAAGTATTTTATATGCTTTTTACAAACTGCTAAATAAAAGAGAACATTTATGTAGAGAGCTGGACATTGAAGTGCAAACATGAGACCGTCATGTCTTGGTAATTCCAAGAGTAGCTCTCAAGCCTTCTTAGAAGGTGCTTGCTGGTGACAACCGATTTCTACGCGTTGAGATGCCTCTGCATCATTTGAAGGTCTTTGCTGTTACTCCCACCACAGAATTCAGACCTCAGTTTAAAAATTGCCTAGAAATGGTATTAACCTCTATGCTGGTGTGCTGCACAATGGCCAAGCACTCTTCTCAGGTTTTTGTAGTTTCTCTTTGTCCCTACCCAGGAGAAGAAGGTATTTTGTGCCTCTTTGTTTAGAAGACTTGGAAAAGGGATGCTCCATTAGTGTATTTGTAAATACTCACTATTGTGACAGGGTCCTGGTATTGATGGAGCCTTTCCAGTAATGGAATATTTCCCTAGGATAACTGACAATTTGATCTTCAAGTGACTTGAAGAACAGTATAAACTACTTACAGTATAAACTACTGTACAACTTACAATTGTATCCTTTATACCGGTCCATCTTGACAGGGAAGTAGGAGAATGGACTTTTCATGACATGAGGAATTGAGGTGAGGAAAATGTAGGTAGGGGGGATTATTAACATGGTGGAAGTGGAGGGAGTGTGGACATATAAAGGCACTACTGAAGGGGAGGAACATTTTTACTCTATGCTTCCAAAAAGTAAGCACACTGCTCTTGCTAATATGAGCAGAGTTCCATGAAAGATGCACAAGTGTTAATTTCCTAAATAATCTCACATTACCACAGTGCTTGAAGCCTTTTTAGTAAAGGAAGTCAATAAAAAAGGAAAACCAGAGCTTTATTTGCACACATGAACAGGCACAAAGCAGAATTTTCAACTGGCATTGGCGTGATGAGAGCAGTCCCCAAAGAATGCTTCCTCCGGACCGGTTCTTGAATATTTAATAACGGTGAATTACCAGAACCCTTCAACCATAATGAAGGAATAAGCAGGCAATTAGAGCAAACTGCAAATCCCTCACCCTAAAAACCCTCCAGCCTCTTAACTTTCTCTATGCATATACCATTCCTTTCTTATTTCTTCCACTTATTTAAAAATTACAGTGAGAAAAGGCTTTTTACTATCTCCTGAAATCTCCTACAAACCGTCTTCTATCCTGCTTGTTTTCAGAAAGAAACTGTATTAATATCTTCTCTTGTAAAAGTCAAAACAACTACAATTTACTGAAGTTTACTGTAATGTCCTGAGTTGGTATCACAGCCATCCTCATATGATTTTATTATATACCTCGGAAACTCCCTTTCATCTGTAGGGATTTAATTCTTGCAGGACATCAGTAAAGCAAGTCATGTTGTCAGAAGCACCTGAGGACATGAGCAGCCAGTTGTGTATTAGCCTTCTTTCTTTTAGTTACTAGTTAGTTAGACAAATCTGGCAAAGCTGAGAAGCAAATTTTTTAGGTCTGCAATGGTAGCTACATACTTCAAAAATATCTCTGAAAACTTGAATTCTCTGAAAGTGAGGAATGTGCTGAGCAGATGAATGAACATTTGAAACTAAACTTGAAAGTAAAACAGAAGTTTCATATATATAAAAAACCCCAGTATAATCTTTTATATCATTTGAAGAAATATTTGTCCAGTTTTTCAGGTTCAGAATATTATTCTCTGGTATTTGACCCTCTAGACTGCAGTCTTAAGGTCTACCGATACATGCATGTAGAATGGAAAATAAGCCCTCTTGGCTTATGGATGTTACCGAAATGGAAGTTAAAGCAAATAATGAGAAACTGCAACCAGATTGAAGAGGATTTGGATCATTTAGGTAATTGGGTCAACAGATGGTAAATACATTGTGGTATAGAAATATGTAAAATAATTAGTCTGGGAGAAAGAAACCAAACATCCAGTACACTGATGAGGAAAGAAGCGTTGATTATTGTGGAAAACTCATCGAAATAATCAAGACAGTGCACAGCAGTAGGGAACAATGCAAACAAATCATTAGGCTGTTGTAGAAAGAGGATAAGATAAAACAGGTGTTTTAATTTCTGTTTGGAAAATCTGGTTTTTACATATGGTCATAGGATTAAGAAGCAAAATCAATATTTCCTTGTAAGTGATGCTTAAGATCTTATCTTAATAGAGATGTACTGCACCAAGTGTTCACTACTGAGAAGTTGATATATACTTGCACAAGACATTTTTGAACGCCATCTAGTATTTTTTTTATGTGGCATTGCACTATGGATGGTAGGAACAAGATTATGGTCTTGGAATGAATATTTAGGGGAACAAAGAGTAGCACAAATAATAGAGGATATTATGCCATACACAAAAGTTACTGTAACTAAGTTTATTCTGTGTGGCTCTAATTAAAGATTTTGAGATATTCAGAGTCATGGTGGTTGTTGGAAGTACCTTTTTTTTCACACTGACAGGTGATAAACCTCTCCACATTCAAAGAAATATAAATTAAGAGTAGCAGTTTGGCAGTTCCTAGTATTTACATGGTTCTAGATGGACTAAATTCTCTGCTGTGGTAAATTCTTGAGCTGTTGAGAAGTTCTGAAATTTGTATTAGCCCAGACTTGGGCACCATGACTTTTACCAGCTGCACAGATATTTTTTCAAAACACTCTTGTGACACAGCTTCATCTTTAAGGTCTGTTTTCCTTTTGTACTGAGACTGGATGACATGCTAAAGAGATCTACACTGAAAGTCACTGTCAGGTTTTGACAGGGGAATGGGAAAGGAAGGAGAGGAAACAAAGACATGCAGTTGTTGCATCCAATGGGCTTGCACAACAGGAATGTGGGGATGTGTGGCTCCCCCACTGAGCATTTTTTAGGGGTATTGGCAAGAAACTAATGACCAGCCATTATAAATCAAGAGTACTTTAGTAGCACTCCACAGTTCCAAAGGGGAAAATAGCCACCTGCAATTCAAAGTGCTGCATTTCCTTATGGGTTAAGATGGTAGAGTGGTAGGCGTCAAAATAGACGTTATGTTTGACAGGAGGCACATTTGACTGACAGCCCTATCTTATTAATTGCTGACCTTGATTTTTATTCCCATATGCTCTGTATAATATGTTTGAAATTAACTCTTTTTCACTAGTAATTTTTCAATACCTTACAATATTATGTTGTTTAAAAGGTTACCTCTACATTTTCATTGCATTCTCAGGGTACTTGGATTTATTCATTCAGGGCTGCTGTTTTCCCTATTAAAAAGGATGTCTCTTTAGAAAATAACTGCTGTTGACTGGAGCTGCTGGATTATCTATGTTTTACAACTATAACTTTTTATATGAAAGGACATTTGTGAGTTCTAATTCATTCTGAAAATAATATACAGCAGTTGGCCTAAACTGCACTTTCAATAGCCTAGAGAAATGCAAATAATTAGGAACATAAATTCCCTTTCTAATATATTACTTTTTCTTCTGGTGTTAAGTTGCATTTCACGGTGTAGTATGCAAAAAAGAAACATGGTAAATTTGAAGTCAGATAGAGATGGGATTGTTGAAGCTTTTTCAGAAACTAAAGTTATAATATTAATTATTTGCTTATTCCATAGTGTGTACAACATTTATTAGAATATCAGGCAGGACACTCCTTTTATTAAGAGCTTGGGTTCTTAATCTTAAACCAGCACACATACATGAACCTTATCTACTACCTTCCATAAAATGGTTTTCCATCCTTGCTCATTTTGTTGATCTGTAACAGAAAAACCTATTCCTAGAGCTATTGTTACTGTTATGTGTGAATCTTAATGTTTACAGTAATTTTTCTAGACAGCAGATAAAATTCTTTTCCCTTTCTCAATCCGTTAATGCTTCCCATGCATTTATTGCAAGGTGTTATCTAAAAGCACTGAGCTGACAATGTTGTTTCCTCTCACCTATACAGACTTTAGGAAGCAAATTGTGTTTTATAATCCACAATTCCATCTTCTTCTTTAGATAAATAGTAGAATATGTTACAAACAATTATTCTGAATTAATTTTTTTATTGTTCTAACAAAGAATTTTTAGTTCCTGTTTAATTGTCCTCAATTTAATATCATATTATTGTGGTTATTTCAACATGGTTTTGCAACAGTAGTTTGCCAAAAATTGTATTCCATCTAAAACTGGTTTGTTCAGGGCTCTGAATCTCTCATTTGGTGATTATAATAATGGAACAATAACCTATTTGACGCATTACTGCAGCTTGCTTTTAGGGTGAAATTGCTATCAGTTTTCTTACAGCATATTGAGATGTTTTGCATGTTTGACTGTTTTGACCATTAGGTATTGGAGATAAGAATAGTTCTACTACTTCTTTATTCTTACTCTTTCCATTGTTTCACACTTTTCTTCAGAGCAGTTGTGGATGGAGGTGTAATAGGAATAAGGCGGCCATTAATGAGACTTTTAATGTTGGCAACAACTGCAGGAGACTATTCTTATGGCTAAAATAGATTCATTTGTAAACCTGAATACTAAGAAGATTAATACTATTCTTTAACGTTTTAACATCTAGCTGATTGCTGCTTCTCCGGTTTATTTGGTAACTTGTCTGACTGGAGTAATAATACTTAAATTACATAACAACTCCTATCTTCTCTTCCAATGACTAACCAACCCTTTGTTGCTACTTTCAATATAATTGAAAGTTGATTTAGCAGCATGGTCCCATGGATAGTGCTGTAGGCTAAAGCTTAAAAAGATGGGAATTTTTAGTAGCACTGCCAGTAGTGGCTCCATGGTGTCAACACAATGACTTTAAATAGCTGTGGTGTGACCTTGACCTTGTATTCTGTGTAATTCAGTTTTCTCTCTATTTCCCTCTCTCTGTCTTGTCCATTTAAATTGTAAATTCTCTGAAGAATATTCTGTAACAGTCTGTGTGTGTATTTATACAATACGGATTATAATGGTGTCCTGCTTATCTACTAAAATACCTAGGAGCTACCTTATTATAAAGACAGATTTTCTGGTTTCTTATATTATTAGCATTTACAAAAGTGAGTGTGGTTTTTTCTTTCCCTTTTCAAAAAGCTTCTACAGTGTAGTTGTGCTGGACATAGTAAAAAATGAGGAGAAAATAAGTAATTTTCTTGAGGCCAAGGTTAATAATGTCTAAGGCAAAGGAAAAGAGAAAAACGGCACATATCAAACTTAAAGGACATGGCATGCTCTCTTGTGTCACTTGATGTATCTACAGGTATATGAAAACCTGGGGACATAAAGCCTCCTAGCACCCTATGTTACATAAGGTTCTGCAGCCTTTTATATTCTTTTAATTCTTCATTTCATAATTTATGCTTATTGTCTAATGATGAAATCCTGACTACCTTGATATAGGTAGAAAATCTCCCTTGCATAAGTTTCGATCAAGCTAGCACTGTGCAACAGCTCGGTCTTCAGATAGGATATTTGGAAGAGATAGGCAAGTCATATGTTTTTTTCAGTGATAAAACTGTGCCAACACCAGAAGGGGTTATCAGGCTTTTCTTTTACAACTAGAAAAAAAAAAAAATCCCAGTTATTTTAGCTAGAATATGTGGATATCTTGCTCTAACATCTTCAAAACACCTATAAGGAAAAGGTTATGTTTTTTAAGTCTGTTTTGAAAAACATTTGTAGACTGTACAAAGGGATGATCTTGTTAAATTGATATACGTGAACCTCAGAGTCCAGCTTGAAAGAAACATTGTCACAATATCCTTTTGCAAAGGAAGGACACGGAAATTGCTCAGCTTCAATTTTAACATAAAAAAGTCTAAAAGAATATTTCACTGTTTTTACTTCAGTAACAATGGGGAGATAAGCTGCTGTATTAGTGATTAACTTTATAACACTGAATAAGTGTTGTGGAGGTAGTTTTGTTCCATTACACAGTCTTAGTGATGTGCTGTGTATTTGTATTAAGATAACACTCCAGCCCAGTGACTGATTGGCAAAACAGCCATAGAAAAGTCTAACATTGAGAAGTAAAGCCATAAACTTCAAAACACAGAATACGTATTACATTCATATAACATTTCTCCTCAGTTCTGCAGTGTTATAGAATCATAGAATGGTTAGGATTGGAAGGGACCTTAAAGATCATGTAGTTCCAACCCTCCTGCCATCAGCAGGGACACCTTCCACTACACCAGGTTTTTCAAAGCCTCATCCAACCTGGCCTGGAACACTTCCAGGGAGGGGGCATCCACAGCTTCTCTGGGCAACCTGTTCCAGTGTCTGACCACCCTCACAGTGAAGAATTTCTTCCTAATATCTAATATAAACCTACCCTCTTTCAGTTTAAAGCCATTTCCCCTTGTTTTGTCATTAACTGCCCTTATAAAAGTCCCTCCCCGTTATATGCAGTGTTGTCCCATTGCACAAGAAATCTTAGTACTTCGGTCAATGGAGTAACACTGTAATACGTAACATCCTTCTGATATTTATACTTCTGTAAATCGGGAATTTATTCCTGCAATCAGTGGAGTTGTAACAGTGCAAACAACTAGAGAACTGGCCCTGCAAACGTTGGCTTCATTAAGTAAATGCAAAAATTTATGTTAAAGCCAGCAGTACAGTGCCTAAGTCCATTAAATTACAGAAAAAGAGAACTTTTATTTCCTTTTTAGGTGAACACAACTTTCAAAACTTTCAAACTGTGATGAAGCCAAGGATGGAACACTAATAATGAGAAATAATATAGTAGAGAAGAAATTTAAAATCCATCAACACAAAATGTTACATCAGTTATATCGAGCTGCAGGCTGCAATATTTATAAAATAACACTGCTTCATATTTTTGACATGTTTGTTGAACCAAAAAAACCCCAGAATGGAGTAACAAAGTATTCTGAGGAAAAAAAAATTAGCAAAACATGAACAGAATCACAGCTAGCAGCAGGTCTTATAAAGCAATTACCTAAATTTAAAAATGTTTTAGTGCTTATAATTACTTTTGTTAATGTAAATACTCTTGTAACGTGCTTTATTTCCCTTCATTTGGGGAAGTAGAAAGGGGAAGAAAGGCAGAAGTATAAATAAGTGTGAAATATGCTTGTCTGTATGTCTGGCTTCTGATCCATTCAAGACTCAAGGTGGTCAGCAATGGCACTCAAGAAATGTTGTTACTTTTTTTTTTTTTTTTTTTCTTTTCCTGTCTTGACCATTTTCTCTCTCACAGCAGGACATGAGATATTCCATGACCCCAAAGACACTTTCATCTTTTTATTAAACAAAGCTTACTTAAATTCACTAGTGGAAGACCATATTTCACAGATTTTTATCAGGCATAATGCCTTTGCAAGATCCTGATAATTCATAACGAAGAGGGAAATTTATAGTTAATTCTTTTCTATTTGTCTTCCTAATTGCAATCTTGTATGGCCAAATGGGGACAAATTATAATTGCAAATTACTTTTCTACAAAATTATTCTTGAACTCTGAGATTTTCTACACCATAAAAGGGAATCTTACAGTCTTAGAAGAAACCAAAATGTTTTTTATTGTGTTTACCACAAAAAGGACACTTTTCAAAGGGAATAAATCTGAAAGTGGCTGATTGAATGTTGGGATTTTGTAACCTTCTTGGGGAACCTGGTGCAGTGCTGCACTACTTTGTTACAACATTTTTTCATAAATGAGGAGTAACTTCACTGAAGTCAATTGACTTCTGGTGGTACAACTGGCCAATTAACTGCCAGTATAAACTTTGTGTCTAAAAGTAAAGAGCTCATGTTAAACCTAATATCATAGGGTCTTTGTCCATTAAGTTACAGAAAATCAGTGAATCTTCTTAGAGCATGTATCTGGGTGCAAGAAGTCAGAAGAAAATTATTGTGAATAGCACAATGAATTGACACCTGGTCAATCCAATCTTTCATGGCCAACCTGATTGCCTTCTGTGACAAAATGACTAGATTTGTGGGTGAGGAAAG
>NW_010315798.1:62193-72906 GCF_000700745.2 Antrostomus carolinensis
GGTTTTCAGCAATGTTTGAGAAAATGTTCTTGTATCCAAATCAGGACACTGTGGTCTGGATGCATTCACAATTGCATGGATTGCAACAGGTTGGATGGCTGGGTTCAGGTGGTCATAGTTAATTAATGGTTTGCACTCTAATTGAAGGCTAGTTAAAAATGCAGTAACACAGGAGTCTGTGTTCAGACCTGTCCAGTTTAATATTTTTGTCAGTGATCTGGAAGAGGCAACAGAGTGCACTCTCATTTTGTCTGCAGATGACACCAAACTGAGATCAATATACTTAAGGGCAGAGCTGCTCTACAAAGCGACATAGACAGGCTACAGGGATGGGCTAGTAGGAACATTACGAAATTCAACCAGGACAAACGCAAAGTACTGCACCTGCAATGGACCAACCTTCTGGCAGGGCACAGGCTGGAGATTGCTTGGCTTGAGAGGAGCTCTATGGGAAAGACCATGGAGGTGTAATGGGCAGTAAGCTGGACATGAAACCACAGCATGCCATGGCAGCAAACAGGCTGCATCCTGAGTGTATGACCAGGAGTAGCCAGCAGATTGAAGGAAATGACTATTTCCCTTTGTTGAGTGCTCATTAAACCTAATCTGGATAGCTTTCTGAAGTTAGAGTGATCTAATAGCAACTTACAGTTTGAAGGATAGTTACCTTCAGTAAAAAGATGACAAAGAAAAACTGCTCCCAGCAAGGGACAAGGGCCACAAGTTGCTCCTTCTGAGATTCAAGTTGGACATTAGGGAAAAAAAGAAAGTTAATAATAGGGAAGTACAATACAACTGTGTTGTATACAGCAGTGACTATACTGCTGAGTTATTCTTCCAGATGTGGAAACTACAGCAGTTTTTCATGGTTTCACATTAGCTGTCCCAGATCCACAGTGGAATAATCCTATAAGAGGTCTATCTAAAGTAATTTAGACTGAAAGATTAGAACTTTGGAGCAGAATACTGAAGTTTGAGCAAATAATTTTATGTAGAATGTTTTTGTTTGGTGTTTGTACAGGATCTGTTGAAGCAGAGTGACAGTACATAACAGTGTCTCTGTGCCAGAGTGCCATTATCATTACCAATAATTATGTTTCTAAATCATCTCTAATAATGAGAAAAGAAAAATCATGAATTAATGAAAAGGAAGTATGAAAAAGGCTTTATAGTATATAACTTTTTAACCATAGAGTTTTTACAGAAGTAGCCATCATGAAATGTATTCTTTCCTAACAAAAAGACCTTAAACTCCAAATTGAACTTCCAATGTGAATAAAGAAAAACAAATATTGAGTTATGTTAGGAGGATCATGGCCAGCAGAGTGAAGGAAATCATCCTCCTCCTCTGGCTGATAGTGGTGAAGTCACAGCTGGAATACAGCTGTGGAGATGTATGTGGAGAAGCTGGAAAGCCTTCAGTGGAAGGCAACCAGGATAGTCAGGAGTCTAGGGCACAGGGCTCTTTAAAGTAAATAAATAATTTCACCTCTTAAAGATAGAGTTTGAATTTTTTGAATTCTAAGAGTGATTTATACTTGGCAATAAATTATTTTCTTTCCATTAACTAGACTTAATTCAGTATGATACAGGATAGTCATCAGTAAACAAAACAACACTGGAAGAAAATTAGACCTCATGTAAATGGGGTTTTTTTAATGCATCTGATATCTTCATAAGTATGATTTTTTTTACATTTGGAGTCTCTGTTCTGACTCAAGTCCTTTAAAAATCTGCAGAAATTAATACTATATCCCCGGAATGAAGGTTGTTTTAAACTCTAATTTACTGATAAATTATGTGAGCAATAAGTTTTACCTTAGTCATGTCTTGTGAATGAAAGAGATGACTCACTATAAGGCTGGAAGAAGGAAAACAAACATAAAGTATTTATGTTATATAGAAATAAGAGGCCGGTACACTGTAGACAGCAATAATTTAATGAGGTGGGTCTAACATGGTCCAGTTAAACAGTACCTAGCATTTGGTAGGGTGTGGGCCATCCAAAAGTTTCACAGAAATCTAAATTTGAATTTTGCCTTCAGTTGGCCACTTAGTAAAGATCCTAATTGACTCTCAGTCCTGGAGACAAAACTGAATGCTGTGAATGTATGCAAAAATATCTCTCCTCCATTGCATTTTGTGCACACAATAACATTGCTCTTATACAAGATCCCACTGGGATTGCCTTTTGGATCAGAGCATTCTTCCAGGTCAAATGTCAGCCAGTGCACTAAGCTTACAGAGCGCACAATTCAAAGGCATAGGGTGGTCCGCTACCACAGTTAATGTTATCCCAAGCTGCCATTTGCCTACTTGTTTCCTAACACTAAAAATGGGACTGTTAGCTGTGAGAGATCTTACAATAAGCATATTTGCTCATCCACATAAAAATTTACAGGATCAAGCCATTAGCTTAACCACAGCTGAGTGCTGAGAAACAGTAAGACTTTGGATGAAGACTTGTCCTTTAAATTTATTGTGAGTTTTTTTCATTTATTTCAATGGGGTCATATTTTTACCTTGCAAATAGAAGTTATTGCCAGTGTAAGCATATCCTTTGTTACTTGTTTTATGGACAGAAGATGCAGTGGAACAAATTTGGTATTACAAATAACTTGTTGGGCAAGCTATCCTCTGGTAAAACCAAGCAGTTTACTTCATATAACAAAAAAAGATACAATTTCTCCATTAGTTTATTTGGCATCTTTCATTTTCTTTTCCATGTCCAGATTTAATTCCATCTCCCTAATTTCGTCTTTGCATTTTCTGTGTGAAAGTGTTGCCTGAGATAGATGGGATGTCTTGATTTGCACAGAGAAACTATTTAAGTTGCAACTGATCATGAGAGTTGTTTCATCATATGTCTAGCATATACCTGTTCTGCTTCCTTTAATAGCCTCTAGTGTGAGGGCACTTGCAGACTGTGTGGAAGTGATTTCGTCCTTTTGTTTCCTTGAAACACAACTGATTACATTTGGAACAGGGAAGTAAAGTGACAGGAACATTTTTTTCAGTGTTCTGAAACAGAAAAATATTTTTTTCATTCATTCATTTCTAAGAGTTCCCCCTTTTTGTTTCAGCAAGTCATGACTGATTCTCCTCCTCAGCTCTTAAGGGAGAAAAAAAAAATTGCCTCCCATTACAGATGTCCTGTAATTTGTGATGTCCTCTGACGTCAAGTGAGTTGTAACATCTTTGTGAATCCACAGGCTCCTTGTAGATTCACAATTTTCTAGTGTTGTCTTTTGGGCAGTTTTGATAACTTACAGTATTTTCCACTATATTTTTGCTCTGGAAAGCAAATGGATTCTGACTTTGATCAGTAGAGAAGTATTTAGAGGAGAATAAATCAGTATTTAGTTTAAACTACAAAGTGTATTTCTTCATCAGCTCACCTATGGACCCCAGGAAAGAAAACAGATACTTCTCCTCCCCCATCCTGATACTCCACCTGTTTCAAGTATCCTAGGACAGCATTAAAGCAAGTCTTCGGTATCTCATCTCATCTCATGCTATTGGCAGAACAACCAGGAAGCAGGACTGCCCTCAGCCCATATTTTCTAACTTTTAAAAAGTTTAAAAACATGGTAATTCTGGTTGATTTTTACTCAACAAGGACATATCAAGCCAATTTCTTACAGGAAAGTCTTTGTCAATGTCGGTTCCTAATCTTTTTGCTCATTCCACAAGCAAGCATGCACTATCAATTGTGTTGCCATTTAATGTAGCACAGTAAGACTGGAATCCATACGGCCATCACTAAAGCTCAAAGGTCAGCACAAATAGATTTTTTGCATGACTTTAACAAGCTAGGAAGAATTGGAATGAGGTATTTAAAAAAAAAAAAGGATGTACTGAAAGCAAATCCTCTCGGTTCTGTTTTTGGAAATAAGAGCAAGTGAACTATAAAGGAGAAAAGCAATGTGGATAAAGACAGTTTGGGGCAGAATAGATTGAGATTTCATTCAACTTTAGAGTGTACATGTTTAAAAAATGCTAAGGAGTGTAAGAGTAAGATAAGCAATTGAAGTCTCCTTTTCTGTCAATTCTATTTATCTGTTGAAAAGTAATTTTGTAAATAATAAAGAAGATTCTCCACTGTTTTTCTGAAACTCATGAAACTTAATTTGTGCAATCTTTCCATACTCAAGAGCAACCTTTAAAACATGCCCTCTTTGGAGCTATCGTTACTAATGCTGGTGCTGAAAACAAGATGTTTTGACATAACACAGTGCTAAAACAAATTGAGATGTACAGGTCCTGTGTAAAGTGTTGAAGGGGTGAGGAGAATATGTCTGAAAGACACTGTGTGAAGTCAGAACAATGTTTGACAAGCTGAAAATGGAGGAACCCTTAGGGAGATATTCTTTCTAATGTGTTGGATCAATTAATCCAAAAATCAGAGTAAACAGAAACTATCAAAACAGTTTGTTGGAGTGGGATCACTCAACAACCTAATGGTTAGGTGGTATGAATCCCATTGCCTGTAGGCTACCATCTCAAGCCTCTAACTCTAAAGATAGAAAAACACTTCTACATTATTTCTCTGGCCTATGTAAAATGTCATTTTTGTCCATTTACCTCCTTTGCTATAAATATTATGGTATTAATAGCATTAAATTTGAACCAAACCGTCTGTAAAATTCAGGACCACAGTTATGTGTTCTTTTCTGGTTATTAGTTGGAATGGGAAATGCTGAAATAACTAGGAAAGATATAACAGTGATTGGAATGAAAAAGAATGAAAATCACATGTGAAAGGATTAAAATAGACTCTGAATGACTTTCTAAATAACTAATAGTTCACATACCATCTGCTGTTAATTTTTGTTATTTCTTTGTACGGGGGCAAGGGAAAAGCAGCTTTCCCTCCACTGGTGAATTTTGCTTAATTTGAATTAGACGATGATAGAATTTATATTATCTCTTAAGTAGTTGCATTTGGGATATTTTAAATTGGTCTATCTGAGATGCTTTTATAAAGCTCTACTTTGTCCTTAAAGCCTTTGCGCCACTCAATGGCAATACTGCAAAGCAAGACAGAGAATATATCCCTGCCTTGCAAAGTGAGTAGCAGGCTTGAGTTTGGGCACAGACATGTCGTACCCCACAATTTTGTTTTCTCTCCATATTGTTGGCTGCTAGTCTATCTGTAGAGCAACCTCAAGGTAAGCATATAATTTTTAAGAACATTAAACAGAGAAAAATGTGTTGTGGGCTACACTGTAGTATGTTTGCTTTCCCACCACTGATCTGTCCAGTTGATGTGAGATTTTTGGACATATGTTAAGATACCAA
Source organism: Antrostomus carolinensis (assembly GCF_000700745.2). Lineage (NCBI taxonomy): Eukaryota > Metazoa > Chordata > Aves > Caprimulgiformes > Caprimulgidae > Antrostomus > Antrostomus carolinensis. The sequence goes on from NW_010315798.1 coordinate 67,495, forward strand.
GTACACTTGGGCTCTCCTGTTGTGGAGGCATATAGAACTGTCTGTCTGCATCATTCCTGCACAACAGGTGAGTCTGTTTTTCAAAACAATCTTAAACTTGGATTTAATTGACAGTCAAAATCCCCCGTAGCATAAAGGTATTGATGGGGTTAGACAGGGTGCAAAAGTTCACTCCTTATGAGTAAGGAAATCAATGTAGTGAAAGGAAAGGGTCATGTTAGGACTTCTGAGTCAAGTTACAGCAAGTAGATCTTGCACATTCTAACATTTTCCAAATAGAGGTGCTGACTGAGTTCCTTAAGCATAGCAGTTATTAAGGTCAGCATGAAGTAGAAACTAAGGCAGTAAATGGCTATTGAAAAGGGAATAAAAAGGAGAAAGTGCAAGTGCTGAAGTAGGCATACGGAACAGCGTGAAAATGTATCAAGGTGATAGCAGATGCAAGAAAAATGCTTTACTTGAATTAGCTAGCAGTTTTCAAGCAAAAATTTCTGGGGATTGAGGCCAGACATGTCTGTATCCTTCCAAACTCATGACTTATATTTGAGCTCTCAGGAAAGACTGGACATCAGGACTAGACTGTAAAGAGGAACAATGAGGAATTCGTATCAGCTACTTGTTTCTAGATCAGGATTTCTTAAGATAAGCTGGGAGTGTGCTCTAAATTACTCTTAGAGGGATTAGGTAGTTTTTCACTGAAATGCTAGGAACTTAAGAAATTTGTTTTATACATTAGTCTCCTGGAACTTGGGTTCTAGTGTGTAACACGTATTGACCACATAGCATATGGTATGGTGCTAGCTGCAGTTGAAATATATTTATAGAATCATAGAATCATAGAATGGTTTGGGTTGGAAGGGACCTTAAAGATCATCTAGTTCCAACCCCCCTGCCATCAGCAGGGACACCTTCCAGTGTCAGTGGGAAAGAGCTGAGAGCTCCTTTAGACTTGTCACAAGCCACTTAACCTTATAATAATATGTTATATGTTTTGCAGTTTATCATTCATCTAGCTTTTTTATCATTCATACAATCTTGTTTCAGGCAGTAATTGTGTTGCAGAATGGCAAGGACTCAACATATAATGTGCTTCTGAAGCGCCTCAGAAATACCGTTTTTTTACCCAACTTCATTGATATACTCTCAATCCAAAAATAATTAAGAAGATTTAAATATTTATATGACTTGCTAAGATTAAGACCTTTTTAAAGGTCTAGATTATATTATTTTGAATCTGCAGTTTGATCTCACACAGAAAGCCAGATATTATTTTAATAATTACATCAGCATCACAGCAGCTCTGCTTTAATTAAATTTTCACAATTAGACAGGCTTGTTATTGTATGTCATTAGTCTTCTTAAAAACATTTTGCCTATTATCACCTAATTCTGAAGCACGCATCTGTCAGAGGGAAGCTACTCTTCCACCTCACTTCATTGCTTGCTGATTTACACCTAAAAGGCTTTAGGCAGTTACGTTAACAATTATGAATTATCTTGATGAAAGTCTAAGGAATGGAAAAAAATGCACTAGTGCATTGAGCTGAATACAAAATGAAGAACAGATTCTGGAATGTAGTAAGCTTTTTCCTTTTGGGGTTACATAGCTATTTGGCTTAATTCTTTCGGAAATGTCCCTTCCAGGAGACATCTCAGTGCAAACTCTTCACTCAGTTTACTTTCTGAACACAAGGGATGCAGTGAAATTGTTACATTAATTGGCTAGAATGATAGCTGAGTATCAGTGTTTTTCTCAATTTTACATCTCTGAAAAATCAATTAAGATATTTAATAACAATATAAGAAATCTATGCTACTTTGATTTTGAGTATGTCAAATGTTATGCAAACTTTCATTCACGTAAATGTGTGATAATCAGCTCATACACAGCTTTAAGATATGTTAGCAGTGTGAAAACTGGACAGAGTTGTTGTTCAGCCTGAGCCCACATCCTCTGGGTTTTATGATTTTTCAGTAAAGTTCATGGCAAAATTACAATGCCAGTTATAGAATCATAGAATGGTTTGGGTTGGAAGGGACCTTCAAAGATCATCTAGTCCAACACCTCTGTCATGGGCAGGGACGTACTTCACTAGATCAGTTTGCTCAAACCCCCATCCAGCCTGACCTTGAACACTTCCAATGATGGGGCATCCACAACTTCTCTGGGCAATCTGTTCCAGTGTCTTACTACCCTTATGGTAGAAAATTTCTTCCTTATGTCCAACCTAAATCTACCCTGTTTCAGTTTAAAACTCCTACCCCTTGTCCTGTCACTATGGGCCCCGCTAAAAAGTCTCTCTCTATCTTTCTTATAAGCCCCTTTTATATATCAAAAAGCTGCAATAAGATCTCTCCAGAACCTTCTTTTCTCCAGGCTCAACAAACCCAGCTCTCTCAGCCTTTCTTCATAGGAGAGGTGCAAATGTGCTTTTATTCTATTGGCACTAACTGTCTTCAAAGTACGGAACAGAATAGCTATCCAGAACCTGCTAAATGAATTGCTGATACCTGCTTTCCCATTTGAAAATCTGTAAATCTTGTTTCCTCTTCTGCATGAAGAGTTTATTTGGGTTTGTCTCTCCTCTTGCACGCCATCTGTGGGTATAGTTAAGTAGCACTTTTTTTTTTTTTTTCTGATGGAAAAATTACAATAGTACAATTAAAGGAATAATTAAAGTGTTAATTTATGTAACTCTTAAGCAATATATCTTGTAGGTAGTCGACTACCTACATAAGTCGACTCTAGCAGGATAGCGAAAAATGATTGTCATTATGAAAAAAAAAAAGAAAGATATTTCTTTTGTACAGTAACTGTTCAGCAATTGCATATTCTAACTGTTCCAAAGAGCAAGTAGTGAGCCATGGCTACAGTATTAATTTCAGTACTACTAACATCATCTAAGCTGTTCAGTCTCTTTATTTATCAACACTTTGATAATTCATGCATCTTCTAAGATAGTACATTTTGTATGTCACAGTAAATTGATTCTTGGCTGTAAAAATACTTTGCTGGCAACTCCATAGCTTTTAAGGTAATTCACCTTCTGTCATTAGTCCTGTCCCATGCTCAAATTTTCAGTGGGATCAGCAGCAACATAGAGCCGAAGGTGTGAATACCAGAATACCAGACCTCCCTTTGCGGATAAACTGTTACTGTTGGGTCCTATAACAGGGTCCAAGTTTGTCCTCTCTAATAATGTTAATTGTATTCAGAAACCTCTCCCATATTAGGTGTTTCTCTAAATAAGAATGTAAAAAATGACCAGTAATTATCACCCCACCCCAACTTTTACTTTTTCCTCAGAGGCCAATTTCACTATTTCTCAGATACGAAGGTTTATATTTTGTTGGCTGTGTGGGATTTGTGACCAAAGAGAATATTAACTTACTGTATACCCCTATACAGTTACAGCGATGGTGTTCCATCTGTCTGCCTTCAAGAGAGGCAACATGTGTAAATAGATAAAGTAGAGGTTTTCTTTAGACCAAATGAAAAACTCAGTAGACATGAAAAAACACTCAAAACCTTGCCCATTTCTTCCATTTGTTGGTCTAATAAAAGATATTATCTCTCCTTTAATATCCTTGCTTCTCAGAGGCTCTGCACAAACAAAGTAGCAAAACAGCCTCATAGGACAAGGCAGAGCAGGTGGTTGCAGATAGATGGAGGGAACGAGAAAGCAGTGAGATAGTATTGGTCAACAAAGTAGGTGCAGCATGCAACAGAAGCTAACTGCCACTAAGTTTTAAAAGGCATCAGAGTAGAAGGGAGCCTTAGGAGTTAGGCTGAAGGAGTCTGGTGTTTGGAGATGGCTGAGGAATTCCTCCCAGGTGTGAGTTTATGAGAGGTGCAGGGAGTTGGCACTGCAGGGCAAGTAGATCCCAAAATCACCCTTCAGAGGCAGAGTGAGAGGTGATGGGGATGTAGATGGGAAGTAAAGTGCCTTGATGGGAATGACAAGTAATTTCTGTTTTATATGATTGAGAAAGGGGAAGCCAGTGGAAGAACAAAAAGAGAAAAGCAACACAGACAAAGCAGCAGACAAGGAAAACATTTCTCCCAGCAGCACTGTGGTTAGATATGAGAAAGGCAAATTTATGATTGTCAAGGCTAAAGAAAAATAAACTGTAATAATTATTATATGAAATTACGGGAACCTGGAAAGTATATACATGGATAGGAAAAGACTTATTTTAGACATCCTACATGAAAAAGAATTTGTAGGAAATTATCTAGATTTTATCAAAAATGACCTCATTTTACGAGCTTGGATAATACAACAAGTAGATATTGCTTGATAGGCATCTTCAAAAAGATGGCAGTAAGGCAGATTTTTGGTCTGTTAAAAACAAACAAACACAGAAGTGGTCCTGCAGTAGACAGAGATTGTTGTCTGACCCACAGAGAGTTGGCCAGGAGATTGTGTTTTGATATTAACATGACCCTGAAACAAAAAGAAGGTTTTCAGGAGCAGAGTACTATGTAATCCTGACAGGAAGCTGGGTGAAGAGGAGCATCATAAAAGGACACCCTGAAAAATTAGAAAGGTTGAAAGGAAGGAGAAGCTGGAGCCATGGAATTGAAGAAAGGCAATGTTGCAGGATGAGGAGCAAGGGCTACTGGTTTGGACAGAGCTGTGGAGTCATGAAGGATGAGGACGTAGACCTGATTTTGCAGTTTGGTTAAGATTATCTTGTCAGAAGTTGCGAAGTTAGAACGAGACTTAAACATGTTGCAATTTTGTGTTGTTAGCTAGCTCATTTTCTGGCTTTACTGAATGTAGATTGTCTGCAGAACTGTATTGGATCATTCTCATTGCCCACTTCATATTGTCCTTTTTTCACAGAGCCCCTCCATTGATACGCATAGAACTATGTATTGGTCTTATCCTAGCCTGTTTTCTGCTGTTCTGTTAATTAGCAGGTTGTGGTGGGTTGACCCTGGCTAGAGGCCAGATGCCCACCAAAGCCCACTCTATCACTCCCCCTCCTCAACTGGGCAGGGGGAGAAAAATATAACGAAAAGCTCGTGGGTAGAGATAAGGACAGAGAGAGATCACTTACCAATTACTGGCACGGGCAAAACAGACTCAACTTGGGGGAAAAAAGCAAATTTACTTTATTACCAATCAAAACCAGAGGATATGAGAAATAAAATCAAATCTTAAAACACCTCCCCCACCCCTCCCTTCTTCCCGGGCTTAATTCCTTTCCTGATTTTCCACCTCCTCCCCCCAGCGGCACAGGGGGACAGGGGACGGGGGCTTAAGGTCAGTTCATCACACGTTGTTTCTGCCGCTCCCTCCTCAGGGTGAGGACTCCTTCCCCCACACCAGCGTGGGGTCCCTCTCACGGGAGACAGTCCTGCACCAACTTCACCAGTGTGAGTCCTTCCCATGACTTACAGTT
>NW_010315799.1:0-59070 GCF_000700745.2 Antrostomus carolinensis
TGCGGCCCAAGACAGACCAGCGGGGTGAACCCGAGTGATGCACCAGGCAGAAACCATCACCTCAATAAATAATTGGAATGGTTATTTCAGAAATTGAATCCCAAGGCAGACAGTTTCCAGAGCCCTGCTGTGATCTGTCACCCTGAGGAATTAAAGGTTTGATAGGAAACACCGAACTCAGTCTGATGCATTAATTACATAGAGACATTCCACGTTAACTCGGCGAACAAACGCTTTTATGCCTAACCATTAAGGATCATATTTCCTCCCATAGGTGTAAAACCCAGCAACTGGAACGCATGGACTGCTGGAAGCAGCCATGGCCGGCCCGAAGCCCGAGCTTACGCCAGCACTTCCCCAGGGACGCCGGCGTGGGGTCTGCCACCGCGGTGTCGGCACAACTCTGCAGCCCTGGAGCCGTGAGGTCACAGGTGATGGTGTCCTGCTCTCCTCAGGGGAAGGTCTGCGCTTCTGGATGCCACTTGGGAACAGCAGGAGGTAGGTGCTAAACTTGAGTGTGGTCAGAGACAGCTTTTTGCCTTGTGGAAGAATGTCCACAAACACGAAAATGGGTTTCCAAGTTATTAAGGAATGGGCTGAACACAGAGCCCTTTGGGAATGCAGGCTAATGAGGAGATGGGCGTTCATCTGGACACACATTTATACAGCATAAAGTGAGTGAAATTTGTGTTCATTCATTTAGACCAGTGCCTAATCCTAGAGTTAATGTTTCATAATTGCACTTCAAGAGCTTCTGCTTATCATAGAATCATACAATGATAGAGGTTGGAAGGGGCCTTAAAGATCATATAGTTCCAGCCCCCCTGCCATCAGCAGGGACACCTTCCACTAGACCAGGTTGCTCAAAGCCTCATCCAGCCTGGCCTTGAACACTTCCAGGGAGGGGGCATCCACAGCTTCTCTGGGCAACCTGTTCCAGTGTCTCACCATCCTCACAGTAAAGAATTTCTTCCTAATATCTAATCTAAATCTACCCTCTTCCACTGAGAACCAAATTTTTCAGCTCAAAAGTCAGAAGTGGCTTTATTCACGTAAGATAAATGCAATGCCTCAAATGCTTAAACTTTTTTCTTCAAATTTATTGCTAGAAGTTGCCTTTTTATAGAAACAGAAATGTATCTGAAAAATTACATTAGTGAAAATCTCCTGGAAAATCACGTGTGATATGACTTCCCTAAAAGCAGGTAGGTGTTCTTTGTTAGTTAAAATGAAATACACTTAATTACCAGGGAGTTTGAAACTGGCATTGGTTATATCTAGGCTCGGTGAGCCAATTTCCTGTAAACTACTCCCTGAACGCCAGAGGTCTGAAAGTTGTTCCATTAATACAAGCTGACATGAAGAAGGCTTCATTGTTCAGATGTTAGTATCAGCTTAATTTATGATTACCTAGCAGAGACCGTGATGGCACAGTTTACCGTGCACTGGATTCACATACAACAGTGCCTTTCACTGAACCACTGCTAGTAGCAATGTCGAACAGTGCAGAAAAGACAAAGCTAACCGCAGTCTGTAAATTGACTCATCCAAGTGCTTAGCATAGCTACTTTCAATTACATATTTTTTTCCTTAATTTTTTAATCTGTGCCCAAGGATTTGAACCAGCTAATATAAAACTTGTTTAGTTTTCTGATTTGTTTTGTTGTTTGGTTTGTGGGGGTTTTTTTTATTTTGCCATGTGACATAGTACTGTTTAATAAGCAGACAGGAAAGAGAATTCCCAGGAAAGAAAGTGGAAGCAGAGATAACAAACATTTCCTGGGACCACTACATTAGTTTTGTGTGCAAACTCAGCAGCAAGCCCAATGACTTCCTGGAGTTTGCAAAGAGGTACTGACTGCAGGACACCCAGCAAGACTACTTTCCCCTCTGTGGTATTTTTATGTGAGTCCTACTACATCAAGACTGTACTTCAGTACCTACTTATGTTTCTCTCCTGTTCCCTATAAACCCCCCACCAAAGGAAAGCTTTCACTAAGGAGAATTCAGCTGCTGGCTGTATAGGGAGGGAATCTCTGGTCTGTAAGGGGATTCAGATAAATAATCCCAGTGCAGTTAAGATCTTACTCCCTTCCAACACTAGCTTAAACCTGAGATGGAGGGGTACAGTCTGACTGTAAAACATTACTGTATATATTAATATACATATTACTATTGGAATGTAGAATTACATATTACTTTGGAACATAGAAGATCATCATATACAGAAATTAAAATTTTGGCTACAATCTCAGCCCGTTAATGAGACCTCAGGTTCTCTTCCAGTAGGAGCCTCATTCCTCACATCACCAAAGCTTGCTTCACATCCCTTCATTTGTAGGCAATGATTCCCTGACTACAGGATAGAAGATGGTCCAGGGCTATTTTTAAGCTATATGCTACAGTCCTATGGTAAAGTAGCCATATACATCAAACTCCACTGCCCTGCTTCCCTGCCTCACTGAAATACCTCCTGGACCCTTTAAAACCCTCTTCCCCTCAAGCCCCCACTGCGACTCTCCTGGCTTTGCTCTCTGCATTGAAATGCCCTTGTTACAGACTGCACAACGCTGCTTGTGGAAGAGCTCTGTGACTGCTTCATGGTTACCCCTCAGAGCCTGTTAGCAGCAGCAGAATGCATTGGACAGCCCAGAATGTGTGAGAGAGTCACCAAATGTCAGAGTGGAGAGAAACATGTTTTTTCATCCTGCAAGAATTTTTGAATCATTTTTCACATTCAAATAAAATAATGAGAATTTTAAACTGGTTTGTGACTTGCAAAACTCTTGAATTATGGTAAATTACATTTCATTAATGGTAAAGCATTTCATTTCACATTTGGGCTTTTAGTTTTAAAACTAAATTAGCATTTTAAAAAAAGTCTGAACTGTTGTCTTTTAAAAAAATGAAAATAAAATATTCTGACAATTTCAAAACAAGAGAATTCAAATTAAATAAAAAAACTGGCAAAAGATTACTTTTGTTCTCTGGAAAAAAGCTTTCCATTTCAACAAGTTGTAATTTTTCCACAGAAGAAGCGTCCCTTGCCAACTCAGCTGCAAACTGCATTGAGTACTTCCAGGTGTGACATGTTTCCTTGGTTTCTGTAGTTGTTTGGAAGGCAGAAGCTACTTGTTCTGGAGTTTAAAACTGAACCTGAAGAAAGAAAGGATGTCACTCCAGTAATAGGATGAGAAAGAGTCATGTCTAGCTATGTCGTGACAACTTTGTGTGTCTGTTTTCTGAGAGGAGGTGGAGGTTGGTATGTTAATCCTGTGTCAGAATGGTCCTCAGCACAAATACTTTTCTCTCGTCCAAGACACACTCCATTACAAGCACAGAGTCTAGTCTTCAGAGAGCAGCTCTCTAGGGTTTCAGGAAAGTAAAACTGAGAGAAACAGCAACACACTCAAATCTACAAGTTCACAGGACTTTTGCCCCCTATTCCACCAGCCAGTAGGACAGGTGTTTTAGTTTGAGTCTTTTATATTTTGAACTAGCTAGGGAGGGAAGAGCACACTTCATGAACTGTTTATGTGAGAATTGCTATAACCAAAATAACTCAAAGTGTGCTTCTTACCCATAAAAATAGACAAGGAGCATCATCTACTTCCACTCTAGATAATGGGCATTTCATTAAGAATCTACATACATTTCTGTGGAACATTATTTTCTTGAGAGGAAAGCAGTGACACAAGAATGTGCCCTGCTATTCAGGAACTGGGGAGGAGCTCATTGGAGGAATAGCAGAAGATTATCAGTGAGTTAAATTATCTTATGTCAAAGGAGGAAAAGACCATTGGAATCAATATGCATTTACCTATTGTCTACCATCAGTTTTGCATTGGAGTTTATAATCTTAACCAAGAAAGTTTGCTCAGAGAAGGGTGACATGATATGTTAGCAGAACGTCTGAGCAATGCAGCAGTGCACAGCGAGTCTTACTAGGCAAAGTTACAGCCATTAGGCTGAAGGCGGTTGCAAAAAACAGTAATAAAATTCGAAGTATCTAAGAACTACAAAAGCTTTGAGACAACTAGTGCTGTAAGCCACTTGAAAGAAAACGTAAATAAAGTGTGGAGACATATAACTTTTCAGCAATCAATGTTTTGTGCTGCCTTAAGCAACTGTCTGGAGTCAATGCCCTTTTACATATCTTTCAGCTTCTACACGGCCTTTGACTTCTCAGTTGTGGACCATAGAAACACACAGGGGCAACATGCCTGGTGCATATGTTGAGAGTGACAGGCATTAAGAATACAGTGAGGGTGATGACTGCTAGTGCAATCTGTGGCGTTAATTTAATTGTTTCCTTCCTGGCAATTCTGTTTTCTTTGAGCTAGTAAGATGGAAATGATGGCAGATGACTATGATACGAGAGAGATCTCAAGGCCTTTGGTGTTCCGTCTCCATGAGAACGTTCCTGCAATAGTCCGTGAGGTTTTACTGGAACGCGGCTGGACTGAGTTTGACCAAAAGGAGCAAGATGACACAGACTGGAACCTGTACTGGCGGAACTCGCCTTTCCGTATGACAGACCACCACAGCATTAAACCGTGGCAGAGGCTCAACCACTACCCAGAAGCTATCCGCATCACCAGAAAAGACTATTTGGCAAGGCATCTGAAACGTATGAAAGGAGTATACGGATCAGCTCTGTATGAATTTAGTCCAGTGGCATTCATCATGCCCAATGACTATGTCAAATTTATGTCAGAATACAGCAAGGAGAGACAGTCAGTAGGCACAAGACCTAGCTACTGGATTTGCAAGCCTGTGGATCTTTCCCGTGGAAGGGGCATACTCATTTTCCAAGACATTAAAGACTTAGTATATGACTGCACAGTCATTGTGCAGAAGTACATTAGCAACCCCTTGCTCATTTCAGGATATAAAATGGATCTGCGCCTCTATGTGTGTGTCACCAGTTTTTGCCCCCTCACCATTTACGCTTACGAAGAAGGACTGGTGAGGTTTGCCACTGAAAAGTTTGACCTTGGTTCTCTGGACAACATCTATGCCCACCTAACAAACTCCAGCATCAACAAATATGGAGCTTCCTATAAAAAATATAAAGAAGGGATTGGCTGTGGCTGCAAATGGACATTCAGCAAATTTCGTTCTTATCTTCAAATATTTGGGGTTGATGACATACTCCTTTGGCAGAAGATCAATAATATAGTGATTCTTACTCTGCTTGCTGTAACCCCCTTACCAGTGGCTTCCAACTGCTTTGAGCTCTTTGGCTTTGACATCCTAATTGATGAAGAGTTCAAGCCATGGCTTTTAGAAGTCAACTACAACCCAGCCTTGTGTTTAGACTGTTCCATTGATGACACAGTGAAAAGAAAACTTCTTCATGATATTGTTGAACTGCTGAACTACAAACAGATTGACACTTTCAGGCAAAACCAAGTGGCTGGGACAAAGGCTGTCAGAAGGCCGGTGCCCTGGAGCAGAGCTGGTGAGAGTGCCCCCAGGGAGGCTCCTGGCTTACTCACTTGCCAAAAAGTGACTAAAAGCACTTCTGCTTCTTCTGTGCGACCTGCCCTGCAGGCTGCAACAGGATCAGTTCGTAAGGTGGCCACCCGGACCAAGAAAACTGCCAGAGCACATCCAAGAGAAACACTGACTTCCCAGCTGCGGGAAAGGATGAACACGGCAAAAATACCCTCCCAAGCAAAAGCTGAAGCGAAAAATAATCAACTCCCAGGAGCTGGGCATTCTCCACACAAGTCTGCACAACTCAGTTGCTGGTTGCCTACACCTGACTTCTGCAACTACAAGTTAACCACACGCCCCTATTTCCTCTCTGATAAAGACCAGAGGCCTGTCCCCCGGGTAGGAGGTTTTGTCCTTATTTTTCCTTTCAATGAAGCTGCACTACAAGCTTCCAGAGATAGGACAGATGTAAAGAGCATCATAAAGGAAATAAAGAAATTAGTGAGCAAACAGTTATCATCAAAATAGCAGAACACAAAGAAAAGGATAGGCTCTTAAACTTCTGTGTAACTTCATGATGTTATGTTATATAGATATGGGATAAATGACTGTTATATAGACATAGCATAAATGACAACTTTAGCTTGAAGGAGATAGATGTACACTGAAATTGTATTAGACAGAGAGATATCTCAAACAATACACAACATAAAAATTGTAATTTAGCAATTACCATGAGAGATTACTTTCAAAAATTAAAGTACTAATTTTTAAAGTAATTTTTGCAATATTAAAGTAATCCCAGAATAAAAATTGAGAAGTGCATTTCTCAAAACATCTTCAGAAATGCCAGCCTTTGTTTGTTATTCTTTTCGGTGATCTTTGCTTCTTTTCCTAACTAAGGGGGCTTTATGACTTGAAAAACTCGTCACTTTACACTGAGGAGCATTCAACATCCACTCAGTTTACAAAGGTGCAGTTACTATGAATGACACAAAACTATCGTGTTTTTGTAGAATCCAGTGAGCTTTCTGACATTCATTTCCAGAAATCAGTTTTGCATTGTATGAAACAACAGTATGAAATCACTTTCATTTTATGACCAGTAAGATTCTGTATAAATTCCTATGGAAAGTTATTTTTAAAAAATCTGTATGCTGCTCCAGTTTTTTGTTTCAGATAAACTCTTAATAAAGAAATAATTAGGTTTCCCAAAGTAACAGAGGGCAGAGTATAAACTACAAATACCATGTTCAGAAGACTGGATCAGATTTCTTTCTTGCAGACTCTGTATTAACCACCTGATGGGTACAGTGGTTAGTCAGCTTTGTTTTGCTTGCAATAAAACTTTGGTGATCAGCTATGCATGGAAAAATACTAACATTGAACTGAAGCATTTGAGATGATGGTCAAAATACTACTCTTCCCTTGTACATCTTTGCTGCCCCCAGCTGTTGGAACGTAAGTAACTCTGTTCTGAAGTCACTGTGTATTCTAACCGTGGGTCAAAACTGAGGCCAAATACTGGCTGTAGCATGCTGTCGCTAATGCCAGAAAACCTGTGGAAAGCCAGGTAGGGTTTCCCAACTGTGTTCCGTCTCCCTGCAGGATTCATAAAATTTTCTTCATTATAAACCCTCTAAGGACAAAAAACATTAGTAAAGTAGATATGTGTATTGCTACAGTACATATGCAGTCACACTTAAATGAGATTATTTGTGTTCCTTCAACGATGAACTATAGCTGGTAGAGCCACTGCTGCTTCTGGTTAACTAATGCAGTTGGAAGCTAGAGGAGATAGGGTGTGAGAATCAGCCTGAGAAAAAATAATGTCTCATGTGTCAAAACTGGTCTGTCAAGGACTCCCAGTTATAACATACCTGACAGAGCTTGACATTTACATAGATGTTTTTCTGTCTCCTCTTCTTCAAACCAAATTTGTGTCCCTTATTTCAATAATCCCTTTGCTATTACACTATAAAATATTACTTGACAAACGTGTCTTGGTAAAAACGGTGACCACACACTGTTTGACAAAAGTACTGTGAAATTCCCAGTAGTTTCACCCTTTAATTTCACCAATGAAAGTTTTGCTGTTGATTTGCCAGAAAGTAGAACCAGGCCTGTACTTACATACCATTACAACCTCCCTGTCAGCAGGAGCTAGCAAGGTGAGTGCACACCTCACCTCACCTCAGCAAGATGTTTGCACACATGCATGACTGCATGCACACGGTTTTAGAGACTGACTCGCGCATAACCCCCTTGTGTTACACCTGTGCAGGATCACAGGCCTAATTATTCCAGAATCAGAATGCTTCCTGCAAGTACAATAGCGAGTGCTTAACGAAGCAAGGAGCAAGCAGCACCAAACAAAATTGTTCTTTATTTGATTTACAATTAAAAGGGACTATATACACAGTTTACTGAATGACAAACGGTGATTTAAGGCTAAAAGCTGCAAACAAAACCTCTTTTCTGTACTACTATAAAAACAAAGAGACTATCAGCATATTAACTGGAGAACAGGGACCTTTTGTTAAAAGGAATTCCTGGGAATAAAAACAGTAGTCCTTTACAAAATGTTAGTATCACATATAGTTTCCCAGCCAAACTGAAAACATTTATCACATTAACTTTTTCCATGATGCTTAACTGAGGAAAAAAAAACAAGGTAGATTTGTTTTAGTCAGCGTAAGGTAGCACTGAACTGAAATTCTTAGTGAAACACATGGAAAAGAATGATCTCTTGGATTTCTTTTAATTAGAGTTTCCTTTTACAAAACACATAAAATATATTAAGTATTTCAGTAGTGAAAAACACAGGTTTGTAAATAGTTCCTTTGTTATGCAGGAGTAAAGGAAAAACAATGCAATTTAATAAACTGCAGCATGTGTATGATCAATATTAGCAACCCTTCTTGCTCTATTCAATCTATTGCTTCCAGAGATGCTCTGTAATTTTAATCGTGATGTGTCAACACTCTGACCCACTGGAAACTGAAGAAAAGAAAGAGCAATTCCATAATCTTGATATTATTTTGCACCTATGTGTGAAAAGAGGCTAAAGCAGCATGCTATGAAAGTGTGTTTGTTGCTACAGGAATTTGAAGGGCATGAGGAGATAATTGGTCTTCTCAGTCAATGGCCAGGTAATGAGCTGAGCTCTACAGGGGAAATGCTTCAGTGCTTTGGAAGAATTCAAGACAGATGATGGACAGGCAGTCTATGGAGAAGGCAGTTGAAAGCAGCATCTGATAAATGATTAATCCCCCTAGATATCAAGTGCAGTCTAAAGAGCCTTAAAGCTGGAGATATTCACTGACCAGAAATATTTTTCCACTACTGGAAGAATAAAGGCAGTAGTGGGAGAGGTTAATTCAAAAACAAATCAACACAGAGGAGGTCTGAGGAAAGACTGCTAGATTAAAAAGGAAGGGCTGTTTCATCCAGAATAATGATAAGGATGGAATAAATATTACATTTTGTCTTCAAATGCAGGAGACAGAGTCCTTAGATGATGATCATATAATTATTGAATAATTTACATTTGAAGAGACATCCAGAGGTGTGACTGTTCACTGAACTCCTGCTCAGGTTTTGGTCTAATGTACACCTCATGATAATGCCTGATGCAGGCTGGAATCTTCTGTTCCAAAGAACCCAAACAAACTGAAAACATTAATCACTTCCACATCTTTTGTGATGGTTAACTGAGAAAAAAAAACCCAAATCAACCCAAAAAACCCCCCAAAAACCAAACATTGATTTGTTTTTGTCAGCATAAGGCAGCACTGAACTGAAATTCAAAAAGTTTGTAGATTTGAGGTTCTTATGACATGCTCCTTAATTGTAGTCACTGTTGTAACCAATTAGAAGAAAAACAAGGGAAAGTGTGATCCATATCATGAAACAAACACTTTGATGGGAAGTACTGTGGGCATTTATTTTAATTTAACTTAATTTAACATACACAAAGAGGGCATGACTGCATTTCCTTCAAGTCTCACTCAAGAGACATTTCATATGGTTAAGGTTATTCCAAACCAAGCACCAGTCACCAAACCAAAGCAAATGTCAGGCATACAGATCCATCCGTTCATTTTCACAAGGCTTAAATCTTCACAGAATCACAGAATGTTGGGGATTGGAAGGGACCTCAAAAGATCATCTACTCCAATCCCCCTGCCAAAGCAAGAACCTAAATGAAATTACACAGGAAGGCATCCAGGCGGGTCTTGAATGTCTCCAGAGAAGGAGACTCCACAACCTTCATAACAGTTATGACATGCTGGGAAAATGGGTTGAAGTACTTATGTACAGTGCAGCCCCTTGAGGGGAGGAATTACTTCTTGTCTAGGATGATATTACTCTCTTCATCTTTGATTCGAACTCGCCCAGTGGAGTACTTGGCTTCTTGTCTGCCATTGCAGTACACAGTTTTTACGGTGCCGTCTGGGTACTCCCGCCTCTTGAACTGCGCAGTGTGAACCTCTTTTTGGCCATTACTGAATACCACGATTTTATCTCCATTCCTGAAAGAAATAGCAATGAACGAGTGATGGCACTATCTGTTATTAACCTTTCTCACTGAGCTGTCTAAAGTGACGCAATGGAAGTGGAAAATAATGTCAAGTGACAACTCTCTCATTTTATAATTCACCTCAGGATTTACATGAGATGGCATTAGAGATTGATCTCACAAGAAGATTTCAATACAAAGGTACTTCAGTGCATAGTATAATACCTAATGAATGGTGGGATCTGCATTTTAGATGACTTCATGCAGGGATCTCAAGGCATTTCGCAAGTAGGAAATCTGTTTTACAACAGGATCCTCCCTAAGCCCAGAAGAAGCACGTGTAAGAAGGTCCTGTTGCTATTTTTCCTCATTTTACATGGAGGAATAGAGAAATAATACATTAAATGCCTTGCCTAAGATTGGAAAGGGAGCTACAAAGCTAGGAAGAGAGCTCAGGAGTCCTCATCCTGAGTCCTTTAGCACTCATAGTGTTAACACAGACAACAGGTGATCTCCCAGCAACCCTGGCAAGTGCAGAGTTACATGATAAATGGTGATTTATCATCCAAGGTGCAAGTGAACAATTTTCAGTGCTTCATTATCGTGAAACCATTTATATTACAAATCCATTCTCCTTTCATCTGGAAATTTACCAACCATGCAGAATCCAACCAGAGTTTTAAATGTCAGTATCATTGTACTTGTGCCCAGTGCCTGGTTCCTATCATTAACACGAGACTTACTTTTCTACTTTTACTACTGTACCATCTGGGAAAAAAGTTTCCTTGAATCCATCACTATAGAGGCATTTCACTGTGTGATCTGGGAACACAATTTCTTGTGTGCCATCAGGATAATGTTTTTCTGTGGAAAAGAAGATGTAAAAAGACTGTCTAGTATTATTTCATGTTGCTTTACACAGAGCTAGATGAGATTTTTTTTTTTTGGACATTAATGAGGATGGGAATTATATCCAGTGTACTGCTAAAGAAATTAAAGAATCAAATAATCAGATAATACAAAATTAGAAGAGGTGCATTTACACTCCATTATTATCTTTGCTTTGTAGGAGGAAACTGAGCAGTAAAGTGATCGAACATACTGGAAGTCAAATGCAAAGACAATGCAAATTGAGAAGAAAAAATCCAATCTACTGGAATTGGAATCAGATTACACTTCCATAATAGAAACCTTTCTGCACATTTAGTTCACATTTATGAGCTCTTACTTACCTATCTGATTATTAGGGAACTGCAGTACCTCCAGGCCATCTGGATAAGTAGTGTGGGTTGTCTGTGCATCTGCGTAATAATAAACCTGGAAGGAGAGTGAAGTGTTCACAGCTTGTTCACAATATTTGCAGAACCAGATTCAACCATAACAATATGCTTAAAAATAAGCCATCTTAAAAAAGTAATTTCAAGGTCTTTTTCTGTATCTGCCATCCATAAAAGTAGCTATGTTTGCATTTCTCTTCCTTCCTCTTATTCATCACCCTCCTCATGGCTGTGTCTAGATGTTGCTACTTTCATCTCTGTAGCGTACAAGACAACAGTACATGCGTGAAAGTCTTCTTCCCTTCTTTTTCCTTTGGCTCCCATCCATGCATAATTTAAATATCCCACAGCTGCCAAGGCCTCACTTATTTCCACTTCAGTTCATATTATTATAAACTATTTATATTTACATAATGCCAAGAGGGAAAAACCCCCTATGCTACCTACCCTACAAATATATAAAAAACAATCCTTGCTTTGGATGGCTGCCCCTGCCCTTTGACTTCTTTCACTATACTTTAATCTTCTTGACCAATTGCCCATTTTTTTCTTTGACTGTTACCTTCATCTCTTTCCACTTTTGTCCTTGTAGATGAAGCAATCTCACCACTCAGGGTTGTTAAACCAACATCCTTGCTCATCAATTTCTCCCAGAACTGATACAGCAAGATAAATGATAGGACCTTGTTGGAAAATTGCTTAATAATTTAATTTTCCTTAAATGAAAAAAAAAAAAAAATGTTACATACCACTTTCTGATCTGGCATGATCTTCTTTACATCTCCGTTGAAAAATCTAATTGTAGTCATCCTTTTATCAGCACTGATCTCTTTTTTAGTACCATTGCGGAAAGTGATGATTCGACGTCCATCAGCAAGCACCTCTTCTACCTTCAAATACATAGAGCATCTAATGTAAATGAAGTTAAGGGAAATGAGTAACACTGCACTGCCTTCCAATTAAATTGGAGCTTGAAGTAAGTCATGCTATGCCTTTGTATTTCAAAAGCTCTCTCTGCAGCACAGTTACATTATTTTTGTCTCCTTCTCTGGAGACATTCAAGACCTGCCTGGACACCTTCCTGTGTGATCTCATTTAGGTTCCTGCTCCAGCAGGGGGATTGGACTAGATGATCTTTCAAGGTCCCTTCCAATCCCCAACATTCTGTGATTCTGTGGTTCTTTTTTTGTGTAAAATAGACTAAAAGTTATTTCCTTTTCACAAAATGAACTCACTTCTAACACTCAGCCCAAGTTCCCTCCCCACCACCTTGTTTTTCTGTTAAGTGAGGTAAGTCACACAGCCCTGTGGCAATAGGGAAGCCATTCAGGTTTTTCCTTGGCCAACTTCAGTGAGTTCCTGTCTGTACTAATTTCATATATCCTGGTACACATTCCACACAAGTCATTCAAGACACCCTGGTTCTGGATTGTGTGAAGCAAAATGATTGAACTTTATGTATTAACACAGACTGATGACATATGACTATTTTATTCCAGGTAACATAAGCCTGTACGGACATTCGGTACTACAGAATTAAATGTAGCTTCATGGAGCGATATGGAAAACTGCTGAAGACTTCTTAACAGCAGGGGGCAATAATGTGATCAGTGTGCTCTTCTACAAACAATACATTGGTCAAAGAAGATTTCATACCTAGCATAGCTTCTGGTTAATTAATTTTCCTGGAATTACTATGGCAGCTGGTTCTGTTCAGCATATATCAGATCCCATAATATAATTCATTTGGTGAAGTCCAAGGAAGAAGACAACCAGAAGGTGCAGTATAGCTCTGCCGTATGTTTCCAGTTTTATCAGATTCTCCACAAAAAGGGAATACCTCCCAACCAAAAAAAACCCCAAAAACAGAACCAAAAATGAAACAAAACAAACCAAGCCCAACCAAAAAATCCCAAAAGGAGTAAATATGCTTGGGGGAAGAGAAATGTAGTATTTTCCCAAACAGCCATTGTAATGATTACTGAGGGCAAGATTTTAGGGTTTTAGAAAATATTTTATTTAAAAATTACTAGTTAGTAATGGGAAGATGTTCTTACACCTACTTACAACAAAAGGCATTGCTACAAGAAGTTCCACATAGTTTAAATGAGAGTTAATATCTCTTTTTACAGGCATCAATCCCCATTTTGATCTCTCTCTCCAGCTGCACGAGGAAGTCCAGCCCAAGACTCAATTTTATGAATAAAATACAGTGGTAAAAATGTCAGAATGAACTTTTTTCATAATTATTTTTCTTCTGAGGATCAAAACAACAGATATTGTATTTTCTACATCTACAAGATGGAATTGTGAATTGTAGAAGCTTTCACAGAGCCCATCTCAGCATTAGCTCTAAAAGAATTGGCATATCAAACCAGCATTCCCTGAACAACTGTTATATTGCAAAAGCCATTTCTATGACTGCTCCCTGGATGGTGTCATTATTCAACACCTGTATTGGCAGGGTGAGAAGAGAAGCCCAGAATTGAACAGACACAGAAACTGAACTACTATTTCAGATTTATCTAGCCAAAAACCTTACCCAGAACTGACAACTGTAATTGGGAATAGATTACCCTCAGTCAATATCAAGGGAATGTTTTAACCAGATAACCTAGTTGGAGTAGTGTAATTGAAGAGGCATCTGGGACTGAGTTCAGATCTGGCCCAGATGGGCAGTGACAGTGTTGGAATAGGTACTTGTCTATCAGCAGTGAAACAAGCACCAGCTCACTTGGTCACCTTGCTGAGAACCTTTCCCAACAGCAGTGCATCAAATTTACAATACATAGACTCAGCCTTTCAAGATCGTTCCTGAGGTGCTGTGCAGGAAAGGTGACGTGGCCACTCAGGAATGAATTGTCCAGTTGGTGTCAAGGAGTGCAGGGACACAATGGGAAGCCAGCAAGAATTACCGACTCATCCCCTCCTGGTAGACAGGGATTTCCAGAAAAAGGGCAAAACCAGCTGCCACGCTGAGCTCTGGATGTCAGGACAAGGGACAGCTAGAAGCAATTTCAAGATGCAACTGAGGAATCACTAGGGATTTTGACAAGTGGCTTGAGAAAACTGGACAGGCTGCATCGAGAACAACTCTGCTGAAGCTACTCCAGGTGTAGCCAGCTGTGTATAATGAAAGACTTCTCTCACAAGTGGTGTCTGGCTGCCACAGCTCACTGCCATTAGATTCACTTCCAAGGAAAGAAAAGAATTTCCTTTAATCACAGAATCAGAATCACAGCATCATAGGAGTTGGAAGGGACCTCAGGAGATCATCTAGTCCAACCCCCCTGCCAAAGCAGGTTCCCTACAATAGGTTGCACAGGAAAGCACCCAGGTGGGTTTTGAACTCCACAACCCCTCTGGGCATCCTCTTCCAGTGCTCCGTCACCCTTACAGTAAAGAAGTTTTTCCTTAGGTTTGTATGGAACTTCTGGTGTTCCAGTTTTTGCCCATTGTCCCTTGTCCTGTCACTGGGTACTACTGAAAAAAAGCCCGGCCCCATCTATTTGGCCCCCGCACTTCAGGTACTTATAGACTTTGATAAGATCCCCACTTGCACTTCAAAACACTATCTCTACCCCACTAGCACATTTTCATTTCTAATGGTAAGCATGTCATTCCTCCCAGCCCACAAATGACGTAGTCGAAACAAAAAGGACTTGGTCAAAGTCATACAGCAAGTCTATATGGGAGATAAGAAAACAATTTGGTTACTTGATTTCCAGCCCATCAGCTGTACATATCTCCTACCATTCATGGTGTGAACTTTACACTTCAGCTCTCCTTTAAGGAACAGACACTTAAATGGAGACATAATTGTCTCTGGCTACTTGAAGCAGTGGTTCCCATCTATACTGCAGTCCTATTGGTGATCTCTTTGAGTATTTTTGCATCTTATTTTATCTCACCTTTCCATCACAATACTCTATTTTTTCCTGAACCTCTTCCTCACTTTTTCTTCTTTCTTGATGTAACACTGATCTTCTAGATAATAGTGATTTTGGAGGCTATATTGTGAAAACATCACAGTCAGTGTTGTATACACAAAAATGTTTTTAACATTTTCATTAATTTTAATCAACTGTGTAAAAAACATATTTACTTTCACACACATAAGGGAAAGCTGTTCTTTCTGGTATTGCCTTGCATTTGTAATGAATTGTGATCATTTAGTCATAACTAGAAACATTGCACATTTAATCCAATTAACTTCAGTTTGCAAAGCAAAAGATAGCATAAAAGTCCAAAAACAAGGGGACAAGAGTACGTTCTGGCAAAACGACACTAAAGGAAATAGAGAGAATAAACACAAGAACAAAGAACAGAACTATCTCTGAATATTGGGTTACTGATTTGCAAAGAAAGGTACATGTACTAGCTGGATCCACTCTTCCAAAACATATTACATGGTTCTTAGATAACTTAGTGCTAACTATATAACTAAGGGCTATTTGGGATGGTACACACCCAATTTACCATTACAATGAGTGTTCTTTGCAGTGTCAGGCAGTGTAAAGGAGCCGTTAGTTAATTGACATCTGGCGCATAACATCCAGAACAGTTACTAATGTTAATTACAGTTTGAAGATGTGTTGTATTTTGAATTGTGGGATCCAAAAGAACAGGGAGTACTGCTACCCACAGGGCAATGATACACTCCAGTAAAAAGCTGTGCTTGAAATAAACCAGTGCTTGAAGTTGATGGATCCATTGCTAAAGCTCTGTGTCCATTGCATAGTGTGAGAAATGGGAATGGAAGATTTTTTTCTTGATGTCTTTTATTTCAGTTCACAAATGGAAAGAAGACAGTTGCTGATCATATAAGAGCCAGAACCATAAGTTGCTAAAACCCTTGTTTCAGCATCCAGAAAAGCAGGATGGCTTTTACAGACAGAACTGTCTGTAGGTACTTTGTTGTCATATGTAATTATGCCACTTCTCCTGTGTGTGCTCATAAAAGCCACTTTATTCTTGAAGTTTTACTGATTTTTCTGTTGTTTTAAGATTAAGAGTCTCTTCTTCCTGTGCCAAAATTAAAGTGTTAACTAGCAACATAAATCTATTAATGTCCAACAGTTATTCAGGCACATCTTGATAAAGAATTCTACTATATAATTTGTAAGCCATTGCAATATTATTTTAAAGAGTGTACTTATCATGAGTAGAGAAAGAAAATAGCCAGGAGAGCATTGTTCCTAGCTAAGTGGCAGGCAACATGCTGTATATAAAAACCAAGATCACGGACTCACTGAATTATTTTATAGAGTTACATGGTGAAATACCTCTGTTTCTTCATCCTTACTGCAGAGTGCAAAGTTGCAAGTGTTGTTGCTGTGGTTATGTGACAGCAGCATGTCTTCTGAGCTATCTGAAATGGGCAAAGACCTGCCTACGAGAAAAAGCAAAGTAAAAGGGATCATTGAAAGAATATGAAAATTGCGGAATCATACGTTTCCATACCTATCTCAGAAGGTTTTTTAAAGATTCTAGTTCTCAGATTCTTGCAACACATTGCTTTTTATACTGATAATGTTTGCTAACAGCTTGCACATCTTCCTGAAGGTGCTTTGAACTGGACGAAAGAGAAGTGCAGACCACGTCTGTTCTCCACGTTCTGGGCTTCCAAGACAACAAACTCAATGAGTAAATTGCAGGCAACAGCACAATCTTGTAAAATATAAATTTTATACTTCTTCTAAAAAATATGGAAGAGCTTTAGTGATAACATTGCCTATGACCCAAGAGCTGGGAACCGGTGTCTCCAGGTCATTTGCAGACCATTCTAAGCAGGGAGAAAGTTCGCACAAATCTTACCTTTTACATAGGAAGATGAGTTAGGCTCCTTAAAACCACTCAGATGCGAGGCAGCTCCAGGGGATTTCCTATCATCTCTTCTTCTCCCAGTAGGAGAGGCTCTATGTACCACCTGAAGCAAAATGGAGAGGCCCTGACATACAGTCATGCTTCACCATAACACGGGAGCTATCAGTGACATGGCCAGAGTACACTTCCCCTTCTTAGGAGTTTAGCTGCCTGTGCACACAGACAGCTCATTGATAAGGTGCACGTGCCTAATCTTGGTTCAGGCTGTTGAGGAGAAAGAAATGTGGGTGAAAGTACTGGAGGAAGCCTAAGACAGGCCCCCCTCCCTCTCCTTTTCTTGGGAGTGGCATTTTAGCCATGGCTTTTGCACTTGGTCCTTGTTGGGTTGCATCACAGCCATGTCTATGGCTGGCCGTACACCTCATTGATCCAAACCCCAGCCCTGACCCATGGGCTGACTTCCTGGTGTAACCCCAGACCTGCATCATCACTATGGGCTTTGACAATTTGGTATTCTGGCCTGACTCTGGCTCCCATCCCCAGCCTGCCCTTCTCCCTGGCTGAGGAAGTGGGATGGGCCCTGCCTGCCAGACCCACTGGGGAGCCCCCGATGGTCCCAGCCCCTGGTCCCCAGGGAGCCACTGGCCCATGCAATGCTCCAGTTATTGGTGCATGTGATCACCTCTGAACTTTTTCTGAGGATGCGGGGGGCAGGTTTCAAAGCATTCACCCTGTCCCAGTGGAACCATCACTCACTCATGCTCTGGCCTGCAGGTGCTTGAATAGCTCAATGTATGAGCAATCTCTGAGATAATTTCTGGCAAAAACCCTGCAGTATCAGGGAAAGAACACCAAACAGCAGCTATGTGGGGATCATGATCCCAATCCAGCTTCTGAACAATACTATAAAGAGAAAATAAAGGCAGTCTAAAAAAACCTTGCTACTGGCTTACTTTTTCTGGTTCAAAAGGTGTCAGTCTTCCCTGTTGAGGTGTTCTCCTGCCAGCTGGTGTTGTGCTTCTGCCAAGGGAACAGTTGTATGGTTTCTTTTCTTGATGTTCCTTTGTCACTGATATCAAAGGATCAGCCCTTTGCACAGAGCTTTTTATTGCCTAAAAGGTTTAAATGCATTTGAATTAAGTTGATACAAACACCTTCAAATAACATTTAAAATCCTTCTACAACAGGTGCATCATTAAATGTTTAAAACTTTTAGGAAAATATTTATTTTTGTATGTGGGTATACTCACACACACACATTTCATACATAATTCTCTATTTGGGGTCTTATTTTGCTTCCCACATTTCTCTCTACTTGGATAATGATGCGAATCAAGGGCAATTGTAGGCACGTAATGCGAGGCCAACAGCTGCTCTCAGGCTCTTATCCCTCAGTCCAACCACTCTGCCAACGACTGGAATGATATCCACAATGAGCTGACCTAAGTAAAATGTATTGCATGAAAGTTCAGTTTTACTTGCCAGATGTCCACTCTTTTTACATTTTGCCCTTGTACCTCTCTGTCAATCAAAGCTGACACAAGCCTTGTAGGACCCTAAGACAGGTGTGAACCATAGAAGGGAAATGAGATGTGAATAGTTTCAAACAAACTATAGCAGATATTTAGACTGGAAAGGTCACAATTGCTCAAAAGCACTTCCCCAATTTTTCTTGAAGACCTTAGATCAGAGCGCAGAGGAAATACACAATATAACTGCATGACCACTATAAGTTATATGGAATTTATGCAATGACTGCCAGGCGTTGGGAGCTGCAAATAAAACATTCTGTCGATATGATAGGAAAACTGAGGTTGCACTCTTGGCCTAGTCAAAACGTTGAAGGTACTGAACTTAACGTAGAAATGCCTGGCAATATGAGACAAAGGCACAGTCTCACTGCCCACGTTGCTGAAGTTGTTCCAGAAATGGCAAGGGAAGATGTTTGTGTCTGTCAGAACTGATAGCAGAAGAATCTCTAACGTATTGATCTGGTATAATGACTAGGGGTGAGCACATGATGGTCACAAACAAAGAAACATTCAAAAAAAAATGTGGAAATGGTACCAGGCACTTCTGATTTTGAAATGTCTCACACATGGGAGAGTGGCTCCTTGGGAAGGTGAGTGTAAGCTGTCCATGGAAAATAATATATTTGCCATCAGCTTTGTTTGCCCAAGTCTATGAGCTCAAGGGACATGGAACTAGCAAAGCACAAACACGGGAAGACTGAACAGTTCCTTCTCTGACAACAGTCATTATGGGCATTTTTTGACAGATATAATATATTTTTCTCCAACTGATCAATTGAATTTAGCAGATCTGTTGCTGTTGTGGATAGTAATCTCTTATTTAGCTTAATAAATGACATTACAATTTAAGGAAGGAGCCAAGAAAAAAAACCCTATTGCAACACCAGAAAGCTGTAGAGTTTTAAAAGGCTAAATATTTTCCTCCAAGCATAAAACAGTTCAGAGTAGGAGATAGGCAACTGATTAGCTCTTTCAGACAAGGATGCTAAAAGGTACAGAAATTAACAAAATTCAATGTTAAAGGAATAGGATTTCCATTTTCAATTTGGAGATGTTTTCTGCAGGCACATTCTGTGAATATGCCTGGTTTCTCCAAATATGATTTCAAATACAAATGAGTAGTCAAACTGCCAAACTATGCCTGGGACTTAAGCTCAAGACAAGTGGTATAGTACTAAAGACCTTTAAAACTATTTTTAATGAAGAGATATTATCTCAGAAATGGCAGACTGATAGAAGGAAAGAGCTCCTAACCCATCATTTTATTGATAAAGATCTCAAGACTGAAACTACCAAGTGATTTAAGAGAACTTGAAAAGCCATTGGTGCAGTTTCACAGCAGCTGAAGCCAATCTCAACCCAGATTGGTGGAGTCTCACTCTTCTGTCTCTGTCCCCAGCCACATGTTTCCAGCCCCTCCTTTACATGGCACAAGCAGCTGCGGAGCAGACTGACCTGGCTTTGCAAGTAGAATCAAGCAAAAAAGGAACTGCTTTTTTTCTGCCTAGTTAGTTTTGAGCCAGCTCACAATCATCAGAAAATGCCAACAGGGCCACAGCAGCTCAAATATTCATCAGCTTCAGCCAGACGCCGACATGTGGCAGCATTTTTTTTTTGGTGTGATGTCTTATAGCAAGAACATTGCAATTAAAGCTTATAAAGAATAGACTACCTAAGACTTCTAAACAGAAAATACTTTATAAAAAGATTTTTAACACCGAGCTGCCTAGAAAGCCTGTTTTAGAAAAGGAGGTCTCATGAGCTATCTAAAAGCCAGCTTTGAAAAGGATGTTCAGAAGTCAACGTTTACTGGTGCAGTGCAATCGGTGATGCCTTAGCCAATGGACAGACACCTGTATAGGCCTTAAAATGATGATGAAGACGCACATGCTCTGTTTTTCTTTTTTACTTAAAGAACTAATGAGGTCATGAAGTAGGATATATTGGACTGCAAAAGTGAAGGACGAAGATGAAGCCAGAGAGACAGAAGAGGTGTTTCCATGAACATGGTGAGGTTTGTTCCCTATGTATCCTAAGAATAACCAATTTAGTTGAGAGAGGCTTGATGCAGAACCGTGTAAGTAAAGGTACTCCAGCTTGCTAATTATACCATTGTAAAAGCTGCTGATTTTAATTTTTTATGCATCACATAGATTACACATTTTTAAAATTATATACTAACGTACATATTTTTAAAGCAATAATGTCAGAGGAATCAAGACAGGCTTAGTGAATTAGGTGTGGTCTCTGTTTTCATACAGGTGGATGTCATTCTAAGAAATTATTTCATAAATCATAGCAATCACTTTAACCCAGGCAACCACTGCAATTTAGCTCTTTTGAAGAGACCAAAGGGCTCAGTATTTGGGCTAATCACACGTGATGAGATTCTTGATAAAGATTCTCTCAATTCTGTCACTTTCATTAAAAAATTCATCAAATTATGTCAATAAATCTATTCTTCATTGGAAACACATGGATCACCAGTAAATGCATACCCTTGATACAAAGGGGTTGCAGGGTCAGAGGAAGAAATGGCCTCCCAACATGCACAAGGTAGATTAATTGTTTCCCATCTCCACTGAAAACAGAATAAAAATTAATCAGCTGATTAGCTGGTGACAACAAAAGAGATGGAGCTAAAAGCTTTTTAGCTTTTTAGCTTAAAAGAACAGGTAAGCAGCAGAAGATGCCAGCTCATTTTGGCTCTTTCTAATGAGACCAAGTGAAGCACAGATTAAATAATTGTCAGTGACACTGATCCTGCTTTTGGCAAAAGGAGGGACCATGTGACCTCTCGAGGTTCCTCCAGTTCTACTGATCTATTCCATCAGGCAGGCAGTGGAGAGCAGGAGGAGGTGTTGTTACTCAGGGTGCACCTAGACCAGAGAAACTTTAAAAAGATGATGTTATCCTTGATCCTTATGCTTAACAATAATCCTTTAAATTTTCTAATGAGCTTTTTCCTTCCAGATGTTAATACCTACAGTGCTTTGTCATTCCAGTAAAAATAAAATTGTCCTGGAAGTCTCTCATTTGTCAATTCCCATAAATAAGTACCTCTTACAACCTTCAAATATCACAGTTTGTGTCACATAGAATTTGCATTCCCACTAACAGATCAAAAAGCTGAGAAAAAGCAACAAATACTCAAGGATAAAGCAGTGAAAATTCAAGTGCTACAAAATTCTGTCTACATATTCCCAGAACTCACACTTCTCTCCTTCAGAGTTAGTGAATGGTCAGGAAGAACATTCATAGACAAGGAAATAACATGCTCAAAGATTATCAAAATCCCTTGCAAGATTATACAGCAAAATCCATCTTGCAAGACTGAAAGTAAGCACATTTGACCTTGGTTGAAACGTTTCCAACAAAAACACTGAGAAATGTTATCAGTATACCTTTCAGTACAACTCCCCTTGCTGTCCTGTGCAAATCAATATATCTTTTCTCATAGAAATCACTAACATCTATCCATAGTTGCATGTCTGGCAGGAAACTGAAACATCATTCCTGCCAAATGTGTAATGTGATACATTCGGAAATCATCTTGTTTGGAGAGAATTCATATTAATAAATATTAACAATTTTGGCCACCCTGTACATCTTTCAAGCTGTATTGTGAAAGAATCACTAATGATATGCTGTTAAAATGGACATTTATCTTGTCTCACTAAAGCACAGCTTGAAGTGACCACTTCCTCACCAGCTAGGTCATGAAATAGTCTTTAATACAAACAGAAATAGTCTTTAATAAAAGTATTATAGGCAACTAGTATATGCCTTTTTCAGAGATGTAGAATGTGGCTCAGATATGGGGGGGAGAGGAGGGGAGTTAATAACATCTTGTCTTCCAAAATCCTGTGTCTTTAACCTGTACTGATCATTACTCAGACTCACTCCCCAATTGTTTTTGTACATATCCTCAAATTCTGTTAGCTTTGTCAGATGTTAAGTGATGTTTTGCCTTCTTGATTACAGCTGATGAAACTCACCAGTCTCAGGTGGCTTTAGCTTAAATAGCTTGTACATGTATACAGATGTCCCTGTGGCACGCATCTCTATTGCACTCACTTTGATGTGTTCCCATGCACAGTTTCTCAGTTCTGCACAGAAACAGCATGAGAGTTTGTTTTATCTATATCCAAAATTTAGAATTGTCCATATCCACAGAATCTTTGAGGGAAAGCATCCACCTGCTAGCAAGAGAGCTCAAATACAAAGGAAACACAAATGAGTCACCATCTTCAGATCTATTGCTACAACACAGATTTTAGTCTTCTGTGTAATGTTCCATTTACCTGAGCCTTCAATTATAGATTCAAATAAACAGCAGTGATTCTATTCACTGCAAAGCTGCATTCTGCCATCAGATCAGATAAAGAATGTATGTCTCTGTCAAACATTTCAGAGTTCACTCAGGACATCTGGGCACTATGCCCACCAGTGTAGCTCATGCTTGTACTGGATTCCAGTTGGACTGGATCCAATGCTGGCTGGATGGTGAAAGCTCAGATAACGGCGAGCCCAAAAGTCTGCTGTCCTCAACTTCCCCCTTCTCAGAACTGTTACTGAAGCCACAAATTTTTTTGCAATGTGGCTGTGTGCCACAGGAGGAAAATTAACTCAATGGGTTTCAGGGAGTCTCTATGAAGAATAAATGCTTCTGTTTTTTCCTCATTTCACAAGGATGTTTGAGAAGTTCAGGTAAAACAAACTCTTTCATACCTTAAAAATTTTCAGGGTAAACTACAAAAGATACCTTTTTTACTTTACTGGCCACTTTAACTGCAGATAGTATATCCCACTTTACCTGTCTGGCTTATAATTCTGTCCGCCACAGCACAGGCAAACAGAGAGATCCCAGCTGTAGAAGGGACTGGGGAGATCTGACATCGGTATAGAACAAACAAAAGCATTTCCTGCAGCTAAACCCTCCTCCTTCTGACTTATAAACCATATATAGCTTAGAAATATAGCCAGTCTTGAAGGCAGGCACATAATATCTGCATTCTCTTTGAAGCTACTATTTTACACATGGCTGATTCTGCTCTTTTAAGCATATTCAGTTTAGAGTCATTCATATCATGATCTCTTTTCATATCTGGCACTATGCAGGATTCACTAAAGCCACTGTCTAGTGACTGTCAAGCCATACACTGTCACGATCATTAGAGTGGAATAGTTGCCTCCTTTCTCATCTGATGTGTTTTACATTTGATTTCAGTCCCTAAAAAGACAGAGAGAACAGTGTGTTGGCTAATCTAAGTTTTGCTTTAGCCAATGGAGTCAGGAGATTAGTTTCCAGTAGGCAGGAGGAATTTCAGAGAGACTATTCACTTGAACAAAGCACAGATTTCAGCTAAATGTGAGCAAATGGAAGAAAGAGGTTTTGTAATCATCAAGATTCTCATAATAAGAAGCAAGAAATACAAAGCCAAGAGAAAGAAAATCACAGTGAGATATTTAGATGCTTGTATATTCTAAACAGTGAGATGTGCAAGAAACTTGTAAAGATGGCTGTGGAGGAGCAGTCATACCAGTCAGAAACAAGCATCTCACTTGACATACTGAGTTAACTTGTCACAGCTCATAAAAAGCTATATGATTTTCCCTCTATCAGGCAGAAGGCCACTAGTGCTTATTGGCAAGTAAAGCCTCAAATGGCAAAATACTGGATTTATGGTTTGCTGAAGCAACCTATGGTGGTTCCCTGTAAAACCAATCTGTGAAGTAGCAGGTAAAATGAATTCAGAGCATTATCTGCAAACAACAGGCAATAAAGTTAGGTCCGCAAAACAAACAAAAAAACCAAACCTTTTGTCCCCTGCTACTGCAAAACCAGAAGAAAAATTACAAGCAAAGTTATGCTGAATCACAACACAAACCCACTGCAAAAAAAAGCATGACCAGGCTTATACAGAGACTTCAATTTGCACAAATTTTGATTCCAAAGAACATTATCTTAAATAAATATTTGAAACTGTGGAAAAGTGACTACTGAAAAGAGGAATGCATACTTTGCTATTCACATCTCTAAAGGAGTGTTTCGACAAAGATGTCTTTGGTCTCACATGAGAGATGCTGTGGCTCTTGTGATTATCTCTCCAGGATCTTTCTTCTTGTTTGGATGACGATACTGTCTCTCGCAGAATAGCTTCTGCAACCTAATGGAGAATTTGTTATAAATATATAAATTTAAACTCAAGTCACAGCTGATAGAATCAAACAACCCTCAAAGCCATCTGGTTTTCTGTTGTAGTAAAAATGATGACATTTAAACACAATGAATGAAATTCCACATCTTGTTCTGCTAGGGACTGTAAGTCCCTGGTATCAGGCACAACAATCTTTGTATATGGCATCCTAGCATCTCTGTATATAGCATCCTAATATTACTCTCACAGAACAAAAATCTTCAGTGGCTTGAGCAGTAGCTCTACATCACCAAATGTCCCAAAGCAGTAGAAATAATACAGAAATCTGACCTACAACAGAAGTCAAATAGCTTTTCCTCATCCTTGCTTTTACTGGAATTTTTATATTTTTTCATTCTGTACATGTGACCCTAATCTTTTTTTCTGACCTTCTCAATCTACAAAAGGATGAAACATATGAACAGGTAGGTTTGGGAAAATTAAAAATAAAATTAAATGTAACTTGAAATGACATTTTCAATGGAACTTAGTAGTATTAGGTGAAAAATCTTATTAACAAGTGCATTAAAATAAAATAAAAAGCAAAGGACAGGTTAATTGGTGATTCTAACATCTTTTAAAGATAAATTACTATAAATTAGATTTGCAAATTAGGGAAATACCTAGGAGTAAATGGCTCAATTTTATTTTCTCCTAGGTTCAGCCACTCTGTGGAAGAGTAGGATTCATCTCACCAGACTGCACCATCTAGGTATAATTATCTATTCTAGTAGCCTTGACGCACATAGGATGAAATTGATCCCTTTTTACAGGCACATATTTTTCTCCCTTGAATACACAGGGAGATTAAATGACCCACTCAAACCAGACTTCTGCCTTTTGAATTCTAGTCTGAAACATTTAATTTCTCCTGTGTAATAAGTGGGTAGCAGCATTCTTCTCCCTTCAAGTCCCTTAAATGAAGTTACTCAGTTATATAATAAGGTAGCAAGTAACCCTACAAGATACTGAATGAAAAAAGGCAATAGAATCTGTTAACCTATGATTAAACCTCTTTGATTTCAGGAGATCACCAGAGGCATTTGCACTAGCCAGCTATATTTTCCACCCTGATTGTCTTTCCTGATCCTACTGGTAAATGGTGTTATATGCATAAATACTACAATTAATTTCAGGAGACTTCAGTTGTCTAATTCAGGCACTGAATTAAAATTAGTTATCTAGACTCCCTCCCCAATTAGTGGAGGAAGACATCTACCCTGATATAAGTGTCTAAGATAGGTTGGCTCAATCACCTTGTAGAGGTACCCACCTCATGGGCAACTAAGGCTAAGTGGAAGAGGACCACACAAAGAGTACATGTTAACATGGCTTACTACAGAGTTGATTTTCCCCTCTTCAGTCTAAGCATGGCAGGAGTGGAGGAACAGTATTCACACATGCCAGCTCCAAACAAAAACTATGGCTGAATTTTTCAGACATTATTGAACAGATAATATCTTCCTGTACCAGAGTCTCTGATTTTCTGTCCATGAAATTCACAGCTCCTTGGGTTTTGTTTGCTTTCCATCTCTGGTGTTCTGAAACTCTGAGCTCATCTCGAAGCTCCATGTTCTGCCTGGTCAGCATCTCAACTTGGTCTCTCAGCTTGCCGTAGGCAGCATGCCAGCAGGACTCATTTCTCTTGAATTCCTCCTGCAGTCCCGCAATCTGCTGTTTTAATATCTAACAGTAGAAAAAAAGTGTGCCATGTCATTGCCCAATCTGGACTAGGTATGCCCACCTTATACACCCAGAAGGAAGCATGGAGTCTTGTTCTGCTTAAAGGTCTACAGTTTAAAGATCTTCAATATAAAGGTCTGCAATATAAAAAGAACACACTTGAAATGATTTCTTATAAAAAAAAAAACAAACCAAACCAAAACAAAAAACCAAAACAAACAAAAACCCCCATTACTCTGCAAACTCCTATATTTAAAACAAACCAATTATTACAAAATGAGCAGAAAGAAGTCCTTACTGTTTGAAGAAAAATCAGGAAATACTAACTAATCATGCAAATGAACATCATTAAATGTGGATTTTTTTAAAAAAAAGTTGAGGATAAAAGGTATATTTCAACGGCAAAAGTGTCAGTTCATCAGATCATGTAGTGACAAGGGCACATAATTAGTTAAATGGTCCTTGCAAACAGCAGGGGATCGTAAAAATGTATTTTTCAACTGAGTTCAGAAAAATTAAAGTAGTGAAATTTGTTGCATTTTGGAGATAACTTTTCCATATACATGCACCTCCATTATTTTTCCCTGCTCCTTTCTCCTTCCCTAGCCTGTGCTGATGCCAACACTGAGTCCTCTTCCTTCAAAGCACTCACACTGGATACTGCAAATGCAGTGGTGGTGGAGTTAAGCTAGAAAAGTGCAGTGTGCTCTGTAGTCAACTGATCATCACATGCAACCCTTTCCTTCTTTCCCTTCACTTGTGTATCTGCCCACTTGTATCCTCATCACCATCCTTTCTTTGCTGTGAGCTGTCTGGTCAGAATTTGGCATATCCATTGGCCATTTTCAAGAAGAAGCAGACTTTTGAACTTGGGAATCACACAGATAAGTGTCTTGGAAACTGAGCATTACCATTGCCTACTCTTTTATCCTATAAATATATAATTTTTAGCTGTCCCCATCTCCTTGATCACCATCTCACATGGCTCATCTTTTTTTTTTTCTCTTTATCAGTGACTCTTCCAGAAACTTACTTAAAGCCATGTTATGTCTAGCTATTTTTGATAGGGATAATAGCCACAGATATTCAGAGATTATCACTAAGGAGGCTGAGATAGAGAATTCAGATAGAATCCCCTAAAGGAATTTAGAAGAAACCACAATAAATGACTCAAGGGTCATTTAGGTTAGGTTATTAGGTAGGTTAAGTTGTTAGATGCACAGCCAGGTATCATCAAAATACCTCAAAGCCAAAGGTCAGGATAGTTTAAAGAAAAAAGTCAGCAAATTCCCAGCTCAGTGATGAGAATAGAGAACGATGGCCCATAACTCTGTGCCACTGGCACAATGGCTCTTTATACCACAAAGATGTAAAGCCCACTATGTCAGAAGTTGGAAATTTTTCAAGAGCCAGCTCAGATCTGGGAAAACCAGTATGAGGAAGTACAAGGCACATGGGAACCTTCCAACCTCCCACAACCTATTTTTTTCCTTATATAAAGAAATTGAGATGTACATTTAAAACACGAACTGAAGCAATGTCCTATTAACATGAAAAATCTTCACTGTAACCACAACTGTCCTCAAGAAGTAGCATGAATAATTGGCCACGTGTGACAAATTGAAAGATTGAGGTACTACCATAAGATGCCTGCATGGAAGGATAACTGTTGAGAATTGAGTATTTATTGTACAGAAGACAGCTTACTTGTATTTCTTCAGATTTCACATTTTCTCCAGTGACTCTAGCTGTTCCTTTGAACTTGCTGTGGGCAATTTTTTCTTTCTGCAGTGGTTGAATTTGGTCTCTATCGCATTCCAAAGAGTGAGTCAGTTCCTGACTCCTGACAGTCTTGAGCTGGTCCATTTGTGTTCTGTTCAGAAGGTAAACAAAGTATTTGAAATTGTCATAAAGACTATAACAGAGGACTGTCTTTAGATCTGCCTTCTTCAGGCATGATTTTCGGAGGGCTTGGGCATGTCCCATATATGCTGATACTGCTGGGAGTGGCAGCAAGTTATCAGCACTTGCCAAAATTTAGGCCCTTTCCCACTGGGAACACTCATACATGCGTTCAGCTGCAAAACTTATTTTATTGAGCAGATGGAACAATGCTCATTGAAATTTTCTGACAACGTAATGACCATGAACTTAGAGGCTTTTAAACATATTTTCTGTTCAGGGAGATAGCTAAATTGGGGCAGACCTGCAGAAGGCACAGCTTGTTCTCTGGCACTGCACCTATGAAGCACTTCGTCACGCGAGCTGGGGACTGAGCTGTATTTCCAGCCACCTGGTCATTCCTACAAATGAGAACAGCCATGGACCTGAATGAAAGGGGATAAAGTACTTTACTTCCCATAGGTAAATATATCCCATGAGTTAATGTGGGAGCTCAGTACCCAGAAGAGATTTTGCTGTTGAACTCAATGTCTCAAGGCATGAGCAGTCTGAATATACACTTAAAAACTCAGCAAGAGGGGAAGAGTATACATTTTTACATATCCTCAAATGGAGTATATTTGTATGACTATGACCAGCTGCTTAGTTCATTTTTAATATGATATTAAATTGTTTGTTAGCTTCCTGCTTCAGCTCATTTCATGACCTATAGCCACCATCTGGCCACCACTATTACTCAAAAAGAAACAAGAGCTACAGGAGGCAGCCATGACCTCATGTTTTCCACTCAGTAATGGAGTTTAGCACTTTAGAGACAAAATATGAAAATTCTGAAAGATACTACGAGATAAATGAACTCCCCATATCCTGCTGTTCTTTACAATTCATTACCTAATTTTTATATTTTGGTTGTTTTCTATCCTGAATACCTTTCTAAAATTCTGCTTAAAGACATGCTAAAAAAAAGTCTCATCAATAATCAATAGAAGTATTAATTCTCCTTGCATTAATACAGCTAAATTAGCAAGTATAGTCCCCCAGACAAGTTCCTCTGAAAAACAATATACTAGAACAAAGCAAATTGCAAGATCTATATATAACATCTTCCACTGAAGACTGAACAGTATCGTCTTAAGTTTCTTGTACCCTGCAAAATAAATCCAGGTAACTATTCCTTCCAGCAGCTCAGCTGATATCAACCTCTTCAGAATTGCACAAGGATTACATCTGTACAAATAAACTAATCAGAGCTGGTGCATGGACCCAAGCGTGCAACTGCCCAGAGTGCCATATTGGTACATGACCTCTGGCCTTGGCATCAGCCATCCAGCACTGTGCTAGGCAATGCTGGGAAAGGTTTGGAGGTTAGTGCAGGCCAGGGATCATGTCCAGCAGACAACGTGGATGCAGCCACCCTGGTCTGCAGGGTAAGACAGGTTAGTCATATGGAGGTGTTACGCTGTGCCTTTTTGCCTCAAGGCTAGAAAACAGACCCTGGCCTGAGGAAATGTAATAACCAGGGACACCAGGAGCACACACAGTACTTCTGTGGAGCCTCAGACAGTCAGTTCATATCCTAGCAATAAGTGCAAATAGGAGCTAGGTGCACATCACAGATATGAAATACAGAAAAAAAGGTTTAAGTACTTAGTGCTAACTCAGATTTTACTGAGATGCAGATGGGAAAAAAATCCAAACCTGCTGGCTACTGCTGTTGGTCCAGAAAGAGTGCAGTTTCAGTACTGTATATATTAAAAATGGCAAACAAGTTCTCCTTGTTGAAGGAACAAGGAAATGACCATCACTGAATCCTCTGACTGTAATTACCTCAGTGCTGCAAGGATGAAGCCACAGACTACTGCCTTGAGCACTCTCCAGGTTCTGTTAGGCACCAGATACACACAACACACTACATCCCAACTGTTTTCACCCTGTTGCCTATACTATTTGTGCCTGCAAAGATCTAAAAACAAAGTGCTTGGAAACAAAAGAATGGATAGACCAGGCATGTCCAGGCATGTCCTGCTGCTCTCAGGAGGATTTTCATTGTTTCCAGCAAGCACAAATTGTCAACATGGCACAAATGAAATGCTATCAACATAGTGGCCATCTTGTGTTCCTAGTAGGCTTGCTGGTTCAAAAATATGAAGCAGATTCTCAGTTTACACAAATCAGCACAGGGCCAATGCAGTCAGGAAAAGTTGCCTTTCAGAATTAGTTTTAGCTCACAAACTGCAGAAATTGAGTTAAAAGATGAACACATTGTACTAGGCAAGTATTTTTGGTTAAACATCTGTGTGAAAAGGCTAGGGGGGCTATTATGGCTAATGACATTAATAAATCCACAGAAAGCTCTTTTAAAAACCTGCACTATTATGAAAAAATCAAAGCCATGTCATCTGTGAGGCAGCACAGTCAGCAGGCAGAGAATGCAGTGCTGGCAGAGAGTGCATTGCAGTAATTCTGCACCAATACATCCTTCCACAGCCAAAATTTACACCAGTAGAAGTAAAAGCAGCACTTAATTCCATCAGTAGTTTTATGAACTGTCAAATCCCACAAATACTTACATCTGGAACACCTTTCATGATCAGCTATCAATCATCTTCCAATATATTTGCAAGATTACAAACAAGAATGATTTTTAATGAAACCATTTATTTTTAAGACATTGAAAGTATTTTGCTAAAAGACAGCTACAGGGGGAAATCATACAAACTGTCAAATGTAATTCAAAAATATCATTTGGCACTAATCCCATGGTCTTTGAAAACAAAAGGAATGAACAAGCAGATGTGAAAAATAATTTCTTAGTTTGCATTGTATATTAAAAATTTAAAAAAATGCTTATTTGGCACTGATTAAGAAGTAAGCTTGAAATGTAAAAGGAAAATAATATCTCCTGTGTTTACAGTAGATGGTACCTAGTAGTTTCTAACAGATTTCACCACATTAAAAAATACTTATTTGGTTTTATTGTAAGCATGCTAGATTTTTATTAGATGCATTTGCATAACCTGTAATTAGTTACAGTTGTGATGGCACTTCAATTGCAAACCCCATAGTTTCAGAACTTATTTTTTGCAGGGATTTTGTGGTAAGGAATTGTTTCACTTCTATGAAGATGTAAACCAAAAAAAACCAAAACCATTTTCAGCATTTAGCAATTACAAATTACAAAAGCACCTCTCTTGGATTTTCAAGTGCCAAACCTCAGTCTACTCTGAAGACAAGTATTTCTGAAATAGCAATGCTGTTGTCATTGACATGTGCCATACACCATACACCTTTTGTTAACTTTGGAAATATGGGCTACCCTGATGTCAGTATGATATGAGAAGTTTATCCTTTACTCCAGCAGAGGTCTGATACTATAAAATAAATTATCCTGAGTTCTTTCTGATTTCACTGTAATCTGAAGACATTCATCAATTCATAAAATGCATTTGACATTACTCATCTTTAAGACCAAAAAGACACCAGTGTTTTCAGAGTTGGCCCCCTTCAGTTAGTCCCTTTTTATCTAGACAGTTAGATAAGTGTTTCAGTTTTGAAACAACAGATGCAGTTGAAAAGAGGCTAGCTAATAAGTATAAATTTAGCAACCTGATTTTAAGGATCCTAAAGGAAATATTTATCTTACTGCACACACAAATTAGTTTCTGGTGTATACAGATTTACCTGCAAAAATCGATTGCTTTCTCTTGTCTTTCTTTCACCCTAGTCAGTGAAGAGGTTCCTCTGTGACACACACCAGTCTCTAATCCTCTGGTAAGGGTGTTCTGGGTTTCTTCTATAAAGACATCTATGTCAGTTCACAGAACTTTATGAATATTTAGAAACCCTCTCTAAGTATTTCAAACCACAGACTACCTAAGTGCAGTAAGCTTTATTACTCTAATCTAACAAACAGAATTAATGTATCTTTGTTTAATTACACAAGTATTCTGTTCCCAGCATACTGCAATTAGTAGTGCAATGCAAGCCCTATAAATTATGGTAAGTAACAATTTTGGGGATGTATCAGTGTCAGTAGCTGAATTCCTTTTCAGGAATGTGAATGCCATGTGATAGTTCAACTTTATTTTGAACATAACTTTCAAAGACATCCCAGGAACCCATTTCTAACAGCAGCCTGACATGGAGTACAGTATGCTTAGCAAGTTGTCACAGTGCAACTGAGAACGATCAGAAGTTAATATTTCTGTCCCAGTGATTACTGCAGGTAGGACAACCAATTTTGATTGATCCTACATAAAGAGATGGCCAATGGGTTTGGGATAAGGAGTCAATGTGAGGGAAGTTCTTCAGTAAAACCAAGAGAGAATAAAAGTCGAGAACTGGTCTAATAAAAAGGACTAAATCCTGCTCAAGCAGGACACCATTTCATTTCCAGAAGTAAGATCACTGGGCCAAAAGGCTAGAAAGATTGGTTGACTAAAGGACTGGGACTGCATTCAGGACAAACTGAGTGAAGATGTTCTTAGGAAATCATCATTTTCCACTGATGTGAGGTTCTCTGTGTCTTAGGAACAAAACATACAAATTTGATAAATTATTTTGCCCAACTTTTTTAAAGTTACATCATCTCTGAGGAGTGTAAATGGCAAATGTGAACATCTCACTGTCAAGGGGTCAGTGGGAGGAAACTACCTAAGCTACAGGATACTCTAGCACTGACTCCAGGGACTCACTGAACCTCTAACCAGTCTCATGGGGTCAAAAGTCTGCACCTGAAAGTGCAACTCAAGCAACAGACTTGGGAAAAATGCCTAGTGAGAGAGAGACTAGCATAAAAAGGGGCTTGCAGATATATCTCTCCCCTTGTCTCTTTTTTTTTCTGTTTAAGACCGAGAAATACTGAAAGATTTCTGAATACATGGGCACGTACCTAGGGAGCACACACAGAATGACCCATAAATCCAAGATAAATTTTTTTCCCCTATGGAAAATAAATGTAAATCAAAACTCAAGTAGCTCTTACCTAATGTATCCGTAAACAGTTTTTTCTGTGGTTCCTCCACTGCAAGGGTTTCTTTAATCTTGAAAGCAGGAATCTCACCAGCCATTGTTGAGGATGGCAAATCTAGGCTTTTAACATCCCTGGCTCTATTCTCATTCTTTGATTCAGGCTCATCCTCTCTCCTTTTTGATCTTGTGAGATGAAATAGGTACGGCTGAAGAAGAGAGCATCCCTTGCTCCCTTTCAGCCTGACAGCCCCAGTACTGGAGTCGCTGCTGCTTGTGCTGCAGGAGAGACCTTTTTGTCTTGACATCACTTGAATATCTTGTTTCCTTGGGGGTGATCTGTTGTGCTTTTTAACAGACATTTTTTCAGTTCCACTGGGCTCATCACTAGCATAATCCCCATCAGAGAGATCCAAATGTCCATCAGTATGATCTACTTCCTGAGGCCCATGCTGGGAGGGGTACTGAGCATGGTGAGATTTGGGGTCATCGTTGCTACTGGAGGAAAAGCAGCTTGACTCACAGGACAAAGATGCAACATGCCACATAGAGGCAGCTGTCCCCTTCCTTTGCCACTCCTGCTGCAAGGCTGAGGATGAGCTTCCCTTCTCCACATTCTCAGGTGAGCTACATGTAATTTTTACTATCTTATCATTGACTATCTTAAACCTAGTTGGGATTTGTCTTTTGCTTTCTGAGCTCTGGCTCCCCAAAACAAGTTCCTGTGGGCAAACCTGAACCCCTTTCTGGCCCTGTGTGAAAGCAGGGCCTGCACTCCACTCTGCGTCTTTCATGTGACCTGCTTCCAAATGCTGAAGTGGAGAATGCTTTTGCAGGACTTTCAAGGGGATTTTTGCTCCCCCTGTGAGATGACCCTTCAGAGGCTGATCCACCCTACTTAGGTCCTTTTGCAGGGTACCCTCCACAGGTCTTCCATCAGTTCTGCCTGCTTGCCCTAGAGAATCCATATGATGAGTTTCTCTTTCTTCACCTACTTGTAGGTTCATTTCTGTTACTCTTCCAGGGTATGGTTGCAGGATTTCAGGCCACCTTCTCTGTGGTGAGTCAACAGGATTTTCCTTCGTGTCTTCATCTCTCCCAATCACTTCTTTTTCTTCTGCACTTTGCTTACCTACTCTTGCTTCACAGTCAGTCTGAGCCTTTATCTCCCACTCAGCTAAAGCACAGTCTGTTTTTTTTTCATGTGTACATATGTGCACGGAGCTACTCTCCCGCATATTTAACTGAAAGCGTTCCCCTGACTGCAGTATGTCTGCATCCATTTGGTCAGGTTGGGAAAAATGACCCCAGCAGTCCAAACCAGCTCTTCTGGAATGCTTGCTGTCTTCTTTTAAAGGTTTCTGCTTAACTTTTTTGAGCCTTGCCATACCTTCTTTTCGTTTCAGAAAGGCCTTCCGAGGTGTTACTTTTGCCTTGTTCTGAAAAACACACCAAAAATCCTGACAATCACAGTCTGAGAATAATTTTCCAGAAAGGAAGACATTTATTATAATTAAAAATCCTGAGACAGCAGAAGTCTTAAAGACACCGGCTGTGGATGCCTGAGTGCATGAGTAACAGCCTCAAGATTACAAGGACAGTACAAGAACTTTTAGAAGCAGTCGTTATGTGAGGCCCCCATTAATTTATTATTAATAGGGTTAAGATGGTGCTAAGTGTTTATATGATAGATGATGAGACAAGTTCTGTTTGTCTTTGTTTTTGAATGAAGTTTGTTTTTTACAATGTGACACAACAAACAGACAAAAACATCAGTTTGGGATGTTATTTTGACAGGGAGACATAGAGAAAATTCCTGAGTGATGAAATGTACATCTTCCACATCAACAAGCCAAACAAAATGCTGAGTGTGACACCTAGAGGTGTCAG
This sequence comes from Antrostomus carolinensis, assembly GCF_000700745.2. Classification (NCBI taxonomy): domain Eukaryota; kingdom Metazoa; phylum Chordata; class Aves; order Caprimulgiformes; family Caprimulgidae; genus Antrostomus; species Antrostomus carolinensis. The sequence continues at coordinate 35,243 of NW_010315799.1, forward strand.
ATATAAACTCATCTCAGACTGCATGAGGCAAAAAGCAGAACAGTGTTACTGTATATGGCCCTTGTACAAAAACTGTATTTGGAAATGTCCCCATTGTCCCATTGGTGGAACATGAAAGACTGCATGGACCATTTGTGACAAAATAAACTAACAGAACCAACCTTAAGACCTAATTTAGTTAAGCACATTAAGACTTGGGTGCAAACTATGACTCAGAAAGTACATAGAAAGAGAAGAATCCAGTGGGAAGCATTAGGGAATATGACTGTTGTGACTGTGTGATAGAGTCTTTTATTTTGGGGAAAAATCTTCCAATATCACATAAAATAACAGTGGAAAAATATGGTGCCGTGGAATGAGCCGAAACAAAGCCCACAGAATACTCAAGTCCATAAGAACTTGTCAAAAACAAAGTGTATGCACCAATGGCACAGTACCTGCTGCTCCTTCTGTTGTTTTGCTATGAGACGATTGTCTACTTTAAGTTGTTCTTCAACAAATTCTTCAGAAGGCTTCTGGTTGATACCAGGGGCTGGTGTGATTGGCCTAGCAAGGAAAAGGAAGGCACTTATTTGTAAGATTCTCCAACTAATTTCCTTTCAATAATTCTCATGGAGCTGATGTTAAGTTTAGAAGTGAAACATTCTTTTTAATTTTTTAAAAATGTGAAGCATGTTAATAAAAAGCCTGCTATTATGTGACAACTAAATCTCACTTTAAAACATCCTGTCTGGACTGAACATTAACTATGCTTTTAGCAAGTTACATTTTTTTGGTTGGTATCAGTCTCTCCTTAAAAATAGAAAATAGTCAAACAGAAAAATATTTCAGGCATTTTCTCCAGACTGGAGCTGGTTACAGTCACAATGAACTTACTATCTCTGACGGAGTGGTTTGAGTTAGCTAGCGAAGAGTGATACAGGAGAAAAAGAATGTCTATGGTGTTGTGGAGGGACAAATTGAATGCTGACTCAAAATGAAGCTTAATACAGCATACATGAACATATCTTATTTCATTGGGAATGAAGGCTTAGAGCCTTCAGTTAGGCATTTACCAATAGTAACTTATACTGAATATTAAAAAATCCTGGGTTTAATAGAGGTACCTGTTACACGGCACATTACTGGTCTTTTTGTACCCCACCTCCACCCAATACCACTATACCATGAATAATCTTTTCATTTGTCAGCCTGGCTCTGCCTATTAGCACACATCATGGCCTAATGGGATTAGATTTGTAGAGCAAAACTGTTGTTGCTGAGGACTCAACATCACAAAATACGCATTTCAGGGAAGTTTATTTCAAAGCACCTATAGCCTCATCCCATAGCAAAAGTGTCATGAAGAGCTGGAGCACACTGTGCTTTAGTTTCACCCAGCTCCTGCTAAGACCACAATGTGAATCAAAGCATAACAAGTGGAGGTGACTGGGAGATGGTCTGCAGAAGCTCACTGCTGATCTAAAAAGGTGTATGTGTACAGGGCCACTTTCCCAGAAGTGTTTATGGTCCTGCCATATCTTCCCAGTCTTCTGCTCTGGAGGTGTCTGTCTTCATTCTCTGCCCAACTCCCACACTAAAACACACTCATGACAATTATTCTCAGTCTGTACTTGCCTAGAAGTTTGCTGATTCTCTTTTATACTTGATGGAAGGCTCAGTGTACCAAAAACCTGCTACTTCTGTCTGCATCAGCTGAAGAAAGGTAACAATTCTACAAGCATTTCTTCCATCGCTAATGCTAACCTAATCATTCTTGCCTTAGCCATGAGCATCCCCTCAGTGTGCTGGTACAACTCCTTTTGCAATGCAGGGTTGAACCAGGTCAGAGAATTGATCCAAGTTAAAATTTACATCTCTCCTCTCTCCAGATAATTTTAACAAGGATTCCTTTCCTGACAAGTTCACTATATAGGCACATGAAAATTAGTTATGGCACAGCTGAAGAGGTAGAGCAAGGACAAGAATGAATGAGCTACTCAGACTGATGCTGCTATCACAAACTGATGGCCACTGCAGAAGAAATTATGGCATAACAGAAGACATTATCTCTCTCTCACAACTTTTGCCTTATTCCTATCCTTTGAAGATTATAGTTGCAAAACCAGTTCATTTAAGTTGGCTAAACCAGCATCCTATTATACAGAAGTAGATCAACTGCCAGTCCCTAGACCTGTCCAATCTCTGCCCATGCATACCTGCCACTCTTGAGCAAAGGAAAAAGCCTTTGTGTTGCAAATATAACACATACACTATGTGTACAATCAAGGATAACATGCTTTTGTAGTTTCACTGACTGATTATGCTAATGTCTCACCTCTCTTCTATGTTTCCAGACTTCTTCTTCCCCTCTATGCCAAAGGGACATGGAGGAGCCACCTCTTTTACTTGTTCTTTTTGTTCTTCTTTGACAGCAGAAAAATTTTCAGGGAAACTCCTTTCTTTTAGTTGACTGTTATCTAAGCAGCAGGAAAAAGATCAATGAAAACAAAGCCTTTATAGAATGGATAAATGAAAAATAAATATCATAAAATAAATTAGAAATCTTTATATTTTCAACAACATATGCAAGATTTTGTTTTTTGAAAATGATTCATAGAATACAATTGAATTAAGTAGGTGGAAGGATGCAACCCATGGAAAAAAGAGGCTCCTGATCAACAACTCTAGTTACTGGAAATAAGGAAACAGCAAATGATATGATTTGTACTCCTTGCTTCTGGAGATTTGTAATGCTTGGTTAATGTGTTCACTGCAGAACATTGCAGTGGAGACACTTTACTAGACCGTACAGAACTACTCATGTGTCTGTAATTATGTGACCTGCAAACCAGTTCATTAAACAGTTTAACAAGCAGTAGTTGTACACATGAGACTCTAACTGGGTATTTTCTATCCTGTTTCACAAAAGTGCAAATTTGTACATCTTCCTACTGAAGCTTACTGGCTATGTTCACTACAACAAGGTGGCTCCCACTTCAATTAATCTTGTTTCTAAGTTTCAGCTAACAGAGACTTGCTCTTTTAGCAAAAGTTAGGCCTGTCAACTGGAGCAAAAAGCCTTTACTGGCTCATTCATAGTACACAATGTTGCTGTAGCCAGGAGCTATATAGCTCACTTCATCATTGTATCATGTTAATGCATCCGGAGCTACTGAAGTCTTTTGCAACATACTGAAAGGACTTCCTGGTCCAACAACAGAAATACAAAAGCTTCATATCCTTCCCTCAGCCTTTCCCAGCTACACACCAAAAATCTCTAGTCCAATAGCAGACAAGCAGTGATGTTTCTGCAACCTTCTCACCTGCCTTGCACCAGAACACGTCTGAGGAATCAGAGGTGACACAGTGGGTTGGCAACCATAAGGGATGCAGAACCCATGTGTCCCTCCTCACAGTCTCATGTGTGGGGCTATGCTGTCTCCAGAATACTCTAATACGAGAGGTGCCTCAGAACTGTAATATTCAACTAGCACTTCCCAGAGCAAGGTAAGAACAATGTGCTCAAGCAGATGTGTAACTCACCTTTATTTTCTTTTCTGTTCTCTTCTTGAGCATCTTGTCTGGAAAGTTTTTCTGTGGGGCTCCCAGGACACTGAAGCAATGGCTCAGTGCTTATCCCTTTAAATAAGAAAGTGAAGTGTTATACAAGCTGTTAATGCACTCATGTTTATGTTTCCAGCAGTAAAAACCCACACTTGTCACAACAGCCGGGAAGGTCTCAGTTCAGACTGGTCCTCAAGCACACGTTCGATTGAAACATATTTCAAAAGCAACTGCACTGACCGGTTTCCAGTCAGCAGTTAACCTGATGTACTAAGGCCTCTGTACCTTCCAGCCTTAGTTTTACACACACAAAACAGGTATATGTCAGCACTGCTGTCAAAAAAAGCAACCATACCTCCCCCTGTCCTAATGCATTCTTGTTCTCATGTTCCTGCTGTCCTCATCCATCCACCCCTAGCCCTACCACCACTATTTGTGCTGGCAGAAGTATTTCTAAAGCTCTCTGATAAACTGCACTGGGCAAGTAACCCAAGTTCAGGTTAACCCAGCAAGAAAATAATAGTGCCAGGCACAAGAAGGAGATAAGACTCTTTCAGTGAAAGTATTTGTCCTGAGCTAGCTTGAAAAATATGAAATTAAAGTTTCAATTTTACTATAGGACTGTCTCACAGCATCACAGTCAGGTCTTGCTATAAAAGTTCAAAGGATTCCAGGATGCAGGTATGATTTACATTCTCTTCCCCTTCAAGTGGTTTTGTTCCCACTTCTTTTCATTCTTCTTCCCCTAGTTATGAAATAAACTTTTGATTTCTTGCAGATCACTCTTTCTTCTTTCTCACCCTTTGGTATCTTCCCACAGAAGAAAAGGCTGGCAGACTGTAGCAAAGAGATGACACCAAGTAATAGCTTACATTGTTTTTCCTCCAAATGATGCGACTCCATATCAATGTGTGAAACTAAAAGCCTGATGATGAAGAGTGAACCTTCTTAGCTAAAGAAGCATATTCTCTTACCTTTAGAAGCTATATCCAGTTCCTACTTTTTTCTCCTAAGTTTAACATAGTCCCTACTTCAAGTAACTTAGCTTTTCCAGTGTAATGACTCTCCTCTCCATTTATACCTACAAGGCCCAATTTCTCTGTCAGAATGAGAGGCAGGATGACTGTGATTCAAAAAGTAAAAAGAACAAAAAAATTTTAAAATACTTTAAAAGCTTTTATAACAAACCATCATAAAACCAAAACACCTTTCCTGACCTGCAATAAAATTAGTAACGATTACAAACAAGGGCAAAAATTTATAGGATTTTTACAATAGTCTTACCTTCAGATTTCCAGTACTTTTTACACACCTGAATCTGAAAGCTGCACATGCTCTCCTGAGATTTCTGAACTGCTCTCGTTTGGCATGAACAGCGGGGACCTGCTTTGCCAAGCAGAACACATTGCCAAGGGAGAGGTCTGTAAGCAGTCTGGCCCCGCAGCTTGGGAAGAATTTTCTGATGGGAAAGTAGCTGGAAAGCATGGAAGGGGTGGCATCGTGGCCACTAGCTGGGAAGGTATCCCAGGAGAAACAGAAAAGCCTAAAAATAATTACCAGAGAAGAAAAATTAGAGAAGCTTAAGACAAATATTTTGCACCAAACTTGAAATCTCTTGCTAAACTGGTACTGCACAAAGCCAAAGTTGCTTTTGTGTTCCCTGATGGTTTGCATGTTCAGAATGAAATAAATTCCACTTTTTAAATTTTTTAAATTGTAAAACATGCTTGCTGCAACCATCAGACATAACCAAAATTATTGTATAGTACAGGGATGCTGAATTTAAGAGAATTCACAAAGTACTCCTGAGCACCTAAAACACACATTTCCCCTAGGGCTCCTTAAGTCCCTTAGCAGGTAAAGGTTAAGTATTGCCAAGTATCTCTGAGGCATTCCTCAATGCAAAAGAGGGGAAGCTTTTCCTTTTAGCTCTGGATGGCTGGTTACACATTTTATTAGAAGACTTCCAAGTGGAAAAGACATAAATAGTTCTGCATAGGGACCAGAGGCCAGGCTCACTGCTTCCAGGAAAGAAATACCTTTATAAGGTTACAAAATTAGGCTCACTTCTCATTTTCTTTCTCCACACCATGATTCTTTTCTGTCCTGTGACCTGACTTCAATAAGTAATAGAGAGTGCCTGCAACTGAAATCACCTTACCCCCTAGTTAAAGCATTTTTTGGAAGAAGTGAATTTGGTGAAGAATTTGGTGAATTCAAATCCTGTCTGGTACAGGCTCAAAAAAAAAAGCCTAACTCACTACTTCTGGACAGATGCTCTAACCTCACACCTAGCAAGTGTGCAGTCACTTCTGTCTGTGATACCATCAGACATTAAAATAACAACCTGTAGTTCAATAAGGTTTAGATTTTACTGTTGGTCACTGTACTATTTCTTTAAATGTATGGTAATATTAAAGCAACTACCTTTTTCATAATAAGATAAATCAAAGCCTTAGTTGTTCTTCATATTTTACCTCTTTAGAGCTTAACAGGACCAGACTATGCAATGTTTTTTGCTACCCTCAACCTACATTGCCTCCACTAACAAAATGACAAGTTTCAGTGCAGATTTTGGTCAGCTTTTCATTCAAGTGACCATTTTGTCTGTGACTTTATATGTTAGCTAAATGTATCTGGATATGTAAATATACCCAAACAGTATCCTATAAATATGTTTCTTCCTGTATGAGCTTGGTCTTGAGTTGATGGTACAAACTGTACTTCCTTTTTTTCAGAAATGCATCAAGTGACTTACAGCACTGGGGCAGAGGAAAGAGAAGTTTGCATGATGAACCGTATCAGGACCCAGGGCACTTTCCTTGTCACACTGTTCAGTGTTTCCTGAGAACCTGAAGAAAGTGGTGCAGCCTAACTGTTCTGCTCACAACAAAATGGTGGAAGTAACAAGTATCTCACTGATTGTGGCATTTGGACGGGGGTCAATGAACATAATTGTTCTGTGGATGTTCTGCTTTGGTTAGAAAATTTGGAAGCTGCAGACTGTGTACTTTTCAACCTGGTCATCACACACAGCTTGCTGAGCATTTGGCTGCCATTTCAGTCAGACTTTTCTCTGAGGCAAAAGGTACATGATCATGAAGATTTCGTTTGCTCAGTCATAGTCTTCTTTCTGTCTCTTTCTCAAGCTGTCTCCCTAGTATACAGCAGTGGCTCTTGACATCAAACAGATGTGGCAATATATTCCTTCTGAAGGTTCTTGTTCCCTTCAGTCTCATTTTGCTTTGCACTGCTGGCATAATCAGGAAGCCCACAAAGGTCTCCACAACACAAACAGACAACCTAAGCTGGAGAAAGCCAGAGTTTTGGTGGTCACTGTAGGGCTGGTGTTTGGCCCTTGCTTCCCACCTGGTACATATAACCCAGTGTAAGCCTGCTGCTTGCGTACATGCTCCACAGCTCCAACAGCCATACAGCTTTTCAAGTGGCTGTTAACATCTTTGATGTCAGTATCTGCTGCAGCCACCCCAACAGCGCAGTGGATCCTGTTGCACGTTGTTTGTCCAGCCCAGCTTTTTGTCATTCCCACACAAGGTTCTCTGACCACATGTGGCTGAGAGGGAATGAAGCAAAGCCCCAGAGCTCTGATATTCTCAAAAGACACTAACACCTGAAGCCCCCAGAGATCCTCTGTTATATTTATACATATCTAATTATGTATGCATATACACAGGTTTAAAAGCCTTTTTTTTTTTCCTTCCACTTTTGTTACACTGGGAGTAGAAGGAAGTTAAAAACATTTTTCCTGGTCAGTGTTATTTATTTGTATTTTTCTAAACCCTTTTATTTATTGGCTAATAATTGCTATTATACACATGAGGGACGTAGATGAAACTTGCTAAAATTTCAGTTTCTTTTATGGCAACAGTTATGTAAGGTCATGTTTCCCTAAGGCCAACTAACAAGTATCAGCTCCCAGAGTTTTCAGGGAGGTGGGAAGGCAAAAGACTATAAATTCTTGGTGGTTTTATTACTGTCATTAATTCTGTCTAAAATAATGTCTATTGCTTTCTGTGGACATTTGCAAACAGGTTCCTCATACGGTAACTGAAATTTAATGTTGATTATAAATTATTCTGTCCAAACTGGTCAAACCAGGTGTACTATGAAGTATTTTTATACACGCATGGAGGAACAGCAAAAGACATCGTTGTCTTTAACTGAGAGGACTTCCTCACCCTATGTATTGTTAGAACATAAGAAGAAAGTTTTGGAAAAAATGTGGCTTTTCAGCTTTAAAAATCTATTTGCAAGACCCCGTCAGGCTACACTGAACTCTAGCATACAAAGTTCCATCACTTAGTTCTCCTATGTGAGATGTCTTAGCTGGTAGTTAGATATCTCAGCAGAATGAGACATTGCAGCTCCTCAGATGGACAAATGAGCTTGAAATTAGACTGAGAAAACTGGTGCCAGATCAATGCACAGATGCGGGCAGAGGATGCTTTAGGCTGCTCAGGCTCCTACCACATGGGTTAGGTGAAGCTGCCTCCCTAGCTGGTTATCTGAGGAACAGTAGCAATCCAAGGATTGCCTGGCCTTCCTATGCTCTTATGGATACTCCCTGCCTGATGTTATGCACAAGCGACCCTGATAAAGCCTGGCCAATGCTGTCATAAGTCTACATGATCTCCCTAAATTCTTCTTTCAACATGGGGTCACATACTAAGGAGAACGTGCTACTACTGTGGACAGAGTGGAAAGGGGGTGACAATGCCACTGGTAAAATGAAGCTGTTCAGGGAGTTGTATCATTTTTGAGGATCAGGCTGTACTGTTAAAGGTAAGAGTTTGTTAACAGCAGCATGGTGTGTTGACTTTCTTCCTCTCCATTTTTCTACATAAAAGTTGTAACATTCGTATAGAGGTACAGAAAAAAAAAAGGATATTTCAGCTTTTCTGCAATGCTTACCACTATACTATGATTTTCTGCAATACCATTAAAACCCATACTTCAATAGAAATCTGTACAGGATGTCTGTTATTAAACATAAAGGACAACTCCTTATAGTTGTCCTGGAATTTTAGTGCACAAAAGTGGAAAGAAACATTTTCTGGGGTTTACAGTTTGTGCATAATGTGTGTAAAGAAATGAAGGTTTCAGCCCAAATGGCAGAGTACATGCTCCCAGCCACTGAAAACAACCATCAAACCTTCTCTTTCTTTAAAGAACTGTTGCATTTCACTGCTGGAGTACTAGAATCAGCAGTCTAGGGTGCTGCAGCATCAGGAGGGATTTTCCAAGTACCTGGGTTGTAAAGCGCAATGATTTTCTGCTGTTCAGCCACCAGCCTTTGCAGCTGCTCCATGTGCTGCCTCATCACCTGGTCCTGCTCCGCTGCAGTCTGAAAATATCATGAGATATAGTATCAAACTACATTTCTCAATGTTTCTGGTACCAACTGTAATAAGAAAAGAAGTCCTGAGATAAAGTGGACTTAGGGTAAGAGGCAGATGATGTAGCCTTGTTAGCACAGGTACTTCTGATTTTTATATCATCAAAAAAGGATAAAATTATGATAGACTGCCAGTGGAGAAAGAGTTGAGAACTGCCAGCATAGACATATCCTAAATAATAAATTCAACTGTATTGGAAACATTAATTTCTTTAAAAACTGCAACTAAGGCACTGTATCTACTATCTTATAAGAAGCACATGGAGTGCTCAGTGGAAGAGATACTGTGGAGTTACTGCTGTCCATCTCTTAGTCAAAAATGAGAAGAGAAAAAGTCAGAAATGGAAAAAAGCTAAAAAAGGAGATGTAGGATGAGAACAGGGTTGATAGAAAGACGTACAGAAAGAAGAACATGAACATGCCTAACAACCATTACATACATGAGAATGAGAAGCCAGAACATGAAATCTTTATCACCAGAGAGAAAGAGATAGAAGTAACTATCCAACAAGAGGAACAAAAGAAAAATTGATTAATTGTCTGTTGGGAAAAGCAATTTATTTCATGGTTGCATTAGAACAACATAATCAAATGCAGGGTTATGATGCACTTCCCAGTGCTTGCCAGTAAAGCTTCCTACTTATGGACAGACACAAAAGTTACCATCTTTTTCTTCCTGAAGAGGCTGTGCAACTATCAGAAATATGCAATGTGCAGTTATAAATTCAGTGATTATTTAAAGCAAACTAACCTGTTCGACGTTTTTGTAGGTGGGAGCACAATGATTTATCCCAGGCTCTGAGGCAGGGAGCAGAGGAGGAGAGAACATTTCCAAGGTGTCACCTGCATCATGAATTCCAGCCTGGGTTACACTGGAGGGCAACTTTGGAGGGAAAAAATCAGAACTGCCTAAATAACATAATTGCCTTGCATGTTCAAGAATTTGATCATGGCCCAAGTTATCTGTTGAGTCGTTATTGTTGCCCATCATACTGCTGGCTTCTGAGTTGTATAAAAGTGGACACTGCTTGCCGGAGGACTCGTTCATGTTGTGAACTGAACCTGGGGATAAAGTAGGCATGATCTTCTCAATTATTATTTTGGAAGATGGTGCCATGCTTGCCAGATCACTGGCAGTCTGTTGGGGTATATGGTCTTTCTCCCTAAAACCTTCTGCTCTTATGCCCAGTTTTCCAAAATCCATGTTAAGGTTGTGCAATAAAAGCCACCAAAAACAAATGTGTCATACTGACATAGTAAATCCTGTGGTTTGTCTTCTTTCTTTCTTTCTTTCTTTCTTTCTTTCTTTCTTTCTTTCTTTCTTTCTTTCTTTCTTTCTTTCTTTCTTTCTTTCTTTCTTTCTTTCTTTCTTTCTTTCTTTCTTTCTTTCTTTCTTTCTTTCTTTCTTTCTTTCTTTCTTTCTTTCTTTCTTTCTTTCTTTCTTTCTTTCTTTCTTTCTTTCTTTCTTTCTTTCTTTCTTTCTTTCTTTCTTTCTTTCTTTCTTTCTTTCTTTCTTTCTTTCTTTCTTTCTTTCTTTCTTTCTTTCTTTCTTTCTTTCTTTCTTTCTTTCTTTCTTTCTTTCTTTCTTTCTTTCTTTCTTTCTTTCTTTCTTTCTTTCTTTCTTTCTTTCTTTCTTTCTTTCTTTCTTTCTTTCTTTCTTTCTTTCTTTCTTTCTTTCTTTCTTTCTTTCTTTCTTTCTTTCTTTCTTTCTTTCTTTCTTTCTTTCTTTCTTTCTTTCTTTCTTTCTTTCTTTCTTTCTTTCTTTCTTTCTTTCTTTCTTTCTTTCTTTCTTTCTTTCTTTCTTTCTTTCTTTCTTTCTTTCTTTCTTTCTTTCTTTCTTTCTTTCTTTCTTTCTTTCTTTCTTTCTTTCTTTCTTTCTTTCTTTCTTTCTTTCTTTTTTCCACCCAAAAGCTTATTTTTTTTAGCCCAGGCTGAATGTAGAGTATCTTCTGACTTCAGAAATAATAAAAAATATATGCATATAAATATATACATATATTTTTTTATATTTTTACACATATAGAAGTATATATAAATATACATATATATTAAAAATACTGTTAGGATACCTGCAATACAAAAAACTTATAAAATCACAATATTTCTGTCAGCTAAATTGGTTTAGATATACTGCCTACTCTCTCGCTATTAAATCCTAAAGTCTCAGACAAACAGGAACAGGTATAAGACTTTATTACAATAAAACCCAAAACCTATTCACCACTAGAAGCATTTGCCAAAGTGTCCTGACCTTGTCTTTCAGCTAAATCTTTAGCCTTTAAATTCGGAGAAAGTACTTAATGTCCAAAGATGACTGCAGAAAGCAGGGAATAGAGATAACAGGAGGAAACAGGAGAAAACAAAATGCACGTGAAAAAAAGCTAAACAAAAACATCACTAGAAAATTGCCTGATGTTTAAGTAGCTCAGAAGAATGTTTATTTCAAAAATACAGAATAACATTACTACAGCTTGCATCCCTTATCCATGAGACCAGTATGGCTGAGACAGCTGCGCAACACAAACATTCTGCTTCCCCTCTTTAGGCACTGGGCTCCAGTCCTTCTGAGACAGGGGCCAGGCATTTGCTACTTACCTTAAAAAACTGGGGGATAAGGTGTGTGAGGGGGTGTATATTTCAGCAGTTGAAGCTGGTGATCTCCCCCATCTCATCTGCTATGGGAGGATTCAAAGGTAGTTTATCCGCACTCTTTGAGAAATGTAGAGTCTCCAAGAACTTAATTCACTCACAAGAATATTATTTAATGCTTTCTTCCTACTTACTAATGTAAGTGGTTTGTGTAAGACTTATACACACCCTACCAGGTTCAATACATGCTTTGACAGATCCATCATGCGTAGCTAGGAAACATTATGTTGTTTGCAGGCTTAAACTCCCTTTAGAGTAATCTACAGTTCCACTGGAAACATTTTAGAAATCTACAAATCTAAAACAACAGAAGTTCAGGCTGTCTGGGCAGATGTCTGTGCACTAAAATAAGAACCCTACAGAATGGATCTTCAATAGGAGTGAAAAAAAAGGAAGCAGGTATAGTGAAGACAGAGGACTGGACAGGGACAGATCAGAAAAAAGGGGCTAAGAACACACAGTTAAAGAAAACAGTAGAGCACATGACCTTATATAGCAATTCCCTCCAAAGCCTAAGACGGAACACCAAATTCCCAAGTCTCCCCATTTCTCTGCTATCAACAGTAGTGGTGGTGGTATCCTGGTATTGTACAGGATAAGATAATTTCCTTCTCCTACAGATCTCCTCTTCAGGTCAAACCCAAGGGGAGCTAAAAGTTCCAAACTACTAGTGATTTTTCTGAGTATAACACTATATGCAAGTTGGTTGACCTTTTTTTTTAAAAAAATAGGAAAAAAACTATACCCACAAAAATCACTTAGCTATTTATAGGGTACAAAGTTCAAACACAGTTAGCAGCTGCCAGCATGAAGCTTTCTCTCAGTAGTAAGGGGCAATACAACGGCTGTTGATGGCCTGTCCCACTGACATTCCATTTTGCACCAGGTACATGAAGACTCCATGTCTTGATCGTGCTTTCTCCAAAATACAAATGAAGGAAATACAATCTAAAGACTAAGAATAGTGGGATCTGGAAACAAGAGACATTTGCCAAGAGTTTCTCCAAACACTTTGTTTTAGGCCCCACGTCTGCTGTACAGCAGGTAAAGAATTATTAAGAACTGGATTTTGTGAGGAAACCTCCCTGAAATCAGCAAGGAAAATATTTGCAAACCTTAACGCTGATAAAGAGATCTCTGAGTGACTAACTTGACAGCATCAGCTTTTATCCCACGAGAAATAAAAAGAAAATCCGATAACTGTCCATCATAATTGATCTTCTTTGTCTTGCAGAATATACTGCAGTCTTAGAAAGGGAGGGAGGTATACTAATGGGTGAGTTTTCATAGGTAAGAAATCATTTGTTTACAAAAGTTAACACTGCCTAGGCTGGTAGCTGACTTTAGTCCGGATAAGAAACCCAACACTAAAACTTACTCTATCATGAACCTTTTTATTGTTTGCCTTTTCATTGTTGTGGATTGCCAGGGAATCGGTGACTAAACAGAAGCTCTGTGCACAGCCCTGGTCCCTGCAGTTCTTCCTGGTCCACACCAATCAGTCAAAGCCGCACAAAGCCTCTGCTTCTCCAGGCAACAAAGTCGTTCCTCAGTAAATATGGCCAAAGCAGCCAAAACTTCTCCCTGTGAGGCAGAAGTACCTTTGCACAGAGCACCTTGGCAGTTGGCAAGAGCAAACAAGGAAGCCTGGTACAGACTGACGATTGTCCTATTAAGTTTGTGGGGATTCTCTGTTTTAGCAGGGTTTTTTTTAGTTTAAAACCCATTTTTAAGATGAACATGTTTTATGTTTTTATTAGGTAAACGCCTAATAAATATAAGACAAAATAAGTAAGTAAATTACTTTGCACTTTCGCAGAGCTTTCCACACATATAATTTTAAAGCACTTGGTGTGTGTTAACTGCATGCATAAAGTCAGTATGCACATGCATATGTGACCTGATATTTAAAACTACTAAATCCTCACAAATTACCCTAAAAACAAGTAGAAATATGACTGAAAGCCCTGATATTTTGATTAAGGTCCCCAAAAATAGCGTTAGTAAGGTAACCATAGGCACTCAGGCCTGCAGACCTCAGCTGAAGCCGCAGAGCCAGACTTGCAGCCCTGTGAGAGCTGTCAGTGACAGGGACGCCCCAGGGAAGCGCTCTTCCCCTAGCACTGTCTGAAAGACTTTCAGGAGAAGAATTTTCCTAAACCCTGGAGCAGTTCCCCAGGTGTCTCCCTCCTGGAGATAGCAATGAGAAGTTATTATTTGTAAATTTTCCTTTTGTTTTTAAAAATTGTATTATTAAGAGTGCAGCAACAGCCATAAGCTTGATGCATATGGATAAACAGAACAAGGAGACATAAATCAGTGCTGCTTATTTTCTTTTAAGCAGCATGGAATATAAAGTATTCAACACGCATTGAAGTGATGGACTTAGCCTTTACTCACTGCATTCTCCAAACAAAAAAAACATTTCTGTTTTTACTGTTTTAGGACTCTTCTTTTCACTCAGGCTCTGGCAGCACAGGCAGCTGCCTGTCCCAAACAGCCTGTGCTGCAGCATGGAAGCATGTAGCAGTAGTGTGACCTCCATACTCTGCTTGTGGTGCTTGCTTCTTTTTTTTTTTTCTTTTGGATAAGCAGTTTCAGACCAAACTCATGACTTCCCCCAGGACCTAGCTGCAATAGCATAAGGGCTTGCTCTTCCTGAATCAGTAACTTGTTAGTGTGATTTGTTCACTAGTTTTGAGTGTCCACTACTAGCAACTTAGTAACAGTATCCACAATCCAGTGTAATAATCTAGTTGACATTAATTACTTTTACTTAAGCACAGCTCATTTATTATCTACCTTTAGGATACTCCGGGGTGCTTGAACTGCTTATACTTTATCTTGGCCTCTGTAAAGAAGCCCCAGGAGAGATTTCTGTTGCCTTGCATATTGCTCATTCAAGTTTCAATACAGCAGAATTATTGTCACAGTTGAAAACTTCCGAATAAGTTTGGTTGGGGTGGGAAGGGGTGTGTGTTTCTTTCTCATTTGTACCTCATGTCAGGGAGAAAAAGACCTCAATTAAATGTAGGATGGTTTAACTACCTGTTAAATATGATCAACATTCTCAAAATGCAACTCAAAGGTGTCTTAATTATTTTCTCCTTCTTTTTTCTTTAGATACCCTGGGATATTAAACAGATAGATAGGAAATACATAGCAGAAGCTCTGCAAGGCTGCACATGAAACAACAGACTAGAAAGGGCCACCAGTGTCGTGTTGCCAGCAGCTCTTCCAGCAGGACAAAGTGTCAACCCCTGCTTCCCTGCTTGCTCCTCCTCCCAGAATATTTAAGGCAGGAAGAGAGAATAGGAGATAAATCAGATGAGAAAAAAAGAAGCATTGAAACAACTGCCTTGTTTGGTTTGCTCAGGAATGCTCTGCAATGCTGGAGCAAAGTAAAAGTCACTGAATAAAGAACATCTGTTTAGCAGTCAGCTCCCTTTACCTTACAGTTTCCTAGGTTTCTTCTCCTGCCTACTGCAAGACCAACTCAGGTAGCACTATAGAGATACAGAATAAGAAACAGCAGTGCAAGAGAATAGAAGGGGTGAACAAATGAAAGGGAAAAAAAGGCAAAATTTCAGAAAAGAGACTTGTGACTGTGGAACAGATATAACTTAGAACCAGTTCTCTCCTTTAAATTTTGGCAGAGAAGAGGTTTGGTTGAAGGGATGAGGTTATGTTTTCTGTTTCATGAAACTAAAGCTAGAATCCTGTATGTAACAAAGTAAATGAAGAAAGAAAGTTCCAGAAAGAACTGTCTTTGCAATATGGAAATTTAATTGTTCAACTTCAATCTTTTTTTCCAAGTTCCTTTCTGTGTACTCACCTGTTCCCCTGCCTCCTCACACACACTTGCACTGTACAGTTTATTGCCCTTCCAGTTGATTTGTTCTCAGTCACAGTGAAACAAACATTTAAAAAAATACAGCTGCAGGCAGCAGAAGCTGAACCAAAGAGAAATCCTATTGCCTATGAAAACATTAGATAGCTTCTCCTTGTTGATGATATGGAAGACAGCTGCATTTCAGTGCCTTTCCCCTGCCCCAACAAAAAGACTAGGTTGGAATTGAAAGCAAACGTAGATGAAGGTCACAAATGACATGAAGATAAACAAGATCAGTCAGCATGTCCTAATAAAACTTCCTCTGTAAATGCAAAGGTATCCTACAGTTTTTCTTATGGTCTTATGTTTTACATATGCTACATTTCTCTCACTGCTCATTTCTTATCCAAGCCTTTGATACCAGCCCTCTGTCCCACAGTGAGTCTGTGACTGAGCTGCCACATCCTCAGCATCCATGGGACTAACATGGTGAGATGCTGGCAGTCCTTTCTTATCCAAAAACATTCATATTCAAGAAGGAAAGGAAATGGGAGCAAATATAATGGGAACAAAACTCAGTCCAAAACCACCTGAAGTCTACCCTGCTGTACAGTTAGTCAAGGGCTGTCTAGCAGAGGAAGTGATCCCTAGAACTTGTGAGGCAGACAAACATGAAGCAGCAGGAACACTTAGGACACAAAACCTCTGGCAAGCATTTTAAGGAAGATAAAAGCTGGATGAAAGCAAGACCTAAAAGTTCACAGACTAGGAAGAACTACGTAAGTGTATAAATATATACATAATATATAAATACATATTAAAAATATAGGAACACATGTATACAAATATATACATAAACATACTACTTGGTTACATAGTGTTTATGAGCACTACAGGCTTGGGGAGGAGTGGCTGGATTGCTGCTCAGCAGAGAGGGACCTGGAGGTGATTGATAGCTGACTGAACATGAGTCAGAAGCATGCCCAGGTGGCCAAGAAAGCCAATGGCATCCTGGCCTGTATCAGGAACAGTGTGGCCAGTAGGATCAGGGAAGTTTTCTTACCTCTGTATTCAGCACTGGTGAGGCCACACCTCAAGTACTGGGGTCAGTTTTGGCTCCCTTGCTACAACAAAGGCATTGAGGTGCTGGAGCATGTCCAGAGAAGGGCAACGAAGCTGGTGAAGGGTCTGGAGCATGTCTTATGAGGACCAGATGAGAGAATTGGGGTTGTTTAGTCTGGAGAAATTGAGGTTCAGGAAAGACCTTATCACTCGCTACAGCTACCTGAAAGGAGGGTGTAGCAAGGTGGGTCTCTGTCTTCTCTCAAGTAACAAGCAATAGGACAAGAGGAAATGGCCTCAAGTTGCACCAGGGGAGGTTTAGCTTGGACATGAGGAAGAATTTATTTACTGAAAGGGTTATCAGGCATTGGAACAGGTTGCCCAGGGCAGTGGTGGAGTCCCCATCCTTGGAGGTGTGTAAGAGTCATCTAGACATAGTGCTTAGGGACCTGGTTTAATCGGGGACTTCCCAGTGTGAGGTTAATGATTGGACTTGATCTTAAAGGTCTTTTTCAATATAGGCAATTGTGTGTTTCTGTGATTCTGTGAAGATGTCATAATCATGTACAACTAAATCTGGAGAAAAATATCTCTGGATAAAGACAGTTACCTCTGCAAGAGACAACCACAAAGTCAGTGCATTCCTTTTCTATAGCTCCGCTTAATCCCTGGCAATAAAGGAATTTTCAGGGTGGAACTGGGATCAATTTACCTATTGGTAATAGGTACACCAAAAACAGTACCTCCCTAAGACAAAACAAGTAGGCATGGGCAACTCACTATAATTTAACCCCAAAATAGGACAGTAATTAAAAGCTTCTTGAAAATGGATTTCAAACTTCCTATTCCATTGTTCATGTCTATAAATTAATCCCTAGACAGAAAAGGAATTCACCAAATAGCTCCTATCAAGTGAGCCTGAAATTCTGAAATGGGCATGTGACGTTTTGCCCTTTTTATTATCTGTTGCTGTGTCTTAGAAGATGAGAAGTTTGCAGGTAGAGTAAGAAAAGGCCAGAGTTTAATTTTCTGCAGACACTGGTATCTGCCACGGAGAAAAAAAAAAACAACACATTTCCATTAACTGGAGAATACCTCCCTCCCCAAGGAGAAAGGAGAAAGTTACCAGGTATGTACTGATATGAATGGGGATGTATTTTCCATTACACAAGACAACACAAGCCCACAACAATGAAAAAGGACCTGGCTTTGGAAAAAAAGAAAACTGCATGACTGCATTGTGCTGTGTGTTATGTCTCTCTTCATTCAGGCTGAAAAGACACTTTAATTACATTTCCAAAGTAATAACATCTATTAAGGGCTGACGTTCCTGTGCATCCTTTGTGCTGTAAAATTACAAAAAAAATAAATAGTACAGGTACTGCGTTGTACTTTCAGGCAATTTGTACGGGTTTTAACCACTAGAGGGAAATCTTGTACTATTCTGAGAGAGCAAACAGAATAAACCAGATCTAAGCACACAGTTTAATTTTAAAAATGTAACAACAAAACCAATTTGACACCTAAAAGAAAGGCATGCTCTCTGAAGTAATCTTAAGGGATTCTCAGGGTAGCCTCAATGTCTCACAATATGTTGTGATATTAAATGTGAAATTTCAAAAATTCATAATCCATCAACAGTGGCATTTTTCCATACCTTACTGGCTACTGAACTTAGACTGATGAAAAGCCCAAACAGTTTCCCAATACACCCAAGCCTCCAAACTCAGGTCAAGAAGATACTAACAATAATGTGCAGACCGTTTTTAAATTGGTGCACTACTATATATCTGAACTAGGTGATACCACATCATTGACTCAGTCTGTTTATACCATGACATCCACTTTTCCAGCTGGAATTACCCGCCTATCTTGAGTGAAGTCCAGAAGAGGGGTGCTTTGCCAATGGAGCTATTCTGGTTAGAAGAGCAATAATGCAGATACAGCTTATACCAACAAAACCAACTTTCTGCCAGTTACCGCTAACCTCTACTTCCTTTGCAAGATAGACTTCCATGGGCAGTATTATTTTGACAGCTGGGCCTTTGGCTCTTCATTAATTAAGAATATTTTAAAATCTCACTGTAAATTTCTTTCGTGCACAATTCTTCCAGACAAGCTTCCCCACCCAAACACAATGCATCTGATAGTGGCTGTCACTACCTGGGAATCTGGGAGCATAAACCTCTCTGCAACCAGAACCTTCTAAATATGAATATGTCTTAGCTGATGTCACATCCTATAATAGCTGATGTTTCTTTTTCGTATTTTCCCCAGGAGATTTTTCTGTGCCTGGTTCTAGGGGATATTCAAGTCCATGGGAAGAGTCATAAATGAACATATGCTGAAAACATTGCCCAGTATGTTTGTGGCTGTCAGATCCCATATTCTGCATTATCATGTGGTAGCTTTTGTTTATCCTTTTGGTCGACTCAGATGCTTTGATTCCTGTCTTGAGGCAAGAAGGATATGAATTAGTCCATGTCTAACGAGATGCCTGTATGCTCCAGTTA
Source organism: Antrostomus carolinensis (assembly GCF_000700745.2). Lineage (NCBI taxonomy): Eukaryota > Metazoa > Chordata > Aves > Caprimulgiformes > Caprimulgidae > Antrostomus > Antrostomus carolinensis. The sequence continues at coordinate 54,261 of NW_010315799.1, forward strand.
TCTGCTGGAGATACTCGGGTCTTCATCAGGCACTCTGACGTACCCAAGTTTGCCCATGTCTTAGGAATGTTAGCAGCTTTTGTAGGAGGAAGCAGATTTTAAGGAATATTCATTTCTGATAACTGCATTTCCAAAAGTTCTCTTGTTCTGTAGAAATCAGCAGAGATGCCGGAGTTAAGAAGGTTTCCTAAAAACCTGGGTTTATAGCCCTAACAATAAATACTAATTTTTCTCAGGCGATCAAAGGCAGTGACAGAAAGCTCACAGACTCTTTACAACTACAGTGTCCAGGCAGAACTCTTCATAGAGCTGTTGGGTTTGTGCTTTGCTATGAGGGCCTTTGCAAAGCTCTAAGAATGACTGTAACTTGGATTTTGTGCTTCAGTCCAGATTTGGCCCTTTTTTTGCCTTTATGTTACCTCTTTCTCCCTTTTTCCTTAAAACCAGTTACTTTAGCATGTTATGAATGCATACAATTTACATAAAACTTCTGTGAACATTTATGCAATGAAGCAATATTTGGGAGTAATATTAACACAAAAATATATTTTTACTTAAAGGCAAAACAAATAAAAAAAACCCCACCGTAATTCACTGCATGCACCACCAAAAAAACATTACTTTCTCAGAGATCACACATTATATAATAGAGCAGCAAATCACAGAACTTTTATGTATTCTCTGCCAATAATTTCATTCTATCTGTGCTGTATCAAAACTTGGTTTTCATTTAGATCTCTTGAGTATTTTAACTTTTAGTGAATATTACAGATTGCTCTGGCTGTCAGACTATGAAATGTATAAAATGAAACTGTCCTTCAATATTCTCCCATAGTGCAATCAACAGGGAAGCCAGAGAGAGAAGTTTCAGACAAGAGAAATACAGTCTGTGTAACACTCTACATGCTTATTTTCCCTCCTTATGGAACTATACTGTATCATTAAACCATATAACTGAATTGAAAATATACAGGTATAGACCAGAAATTAACTATTCCAGACTGAGGAGGGACTGAATTTAGTGGACAAGGGTCCTTTGATTTCAGTAATCTTCTAAGTGAAATAGTGAAAAAGTGCAAATCAGTACCTATGACAATCTGTTTATATGGATTTTTCAGAATTGCAGGAGTATAAAACTAGTATAATGCAGAGAAGAATTGCCCAAATGTGTAGTTACACACAGTAAAACCAACAGACATTCAGATGCTAACACAACACCAGTCATTAGAAATAAGCACTATCTTAAAAAGGATCTGACTTACTGCCCGGTTAACGTAAAGACAGTTGGTGTTCTCCATATTTCATAGTTTCCCAAATAGAAGACAGCAAAGCAACCTGCTTATTTCAGTCGGTAGAGTCATAGAACAGACAGTTAAGTTTGATCATTGAGACCTCTGGAGACTGTCTAGTCCATTCCCCCCCTGCAAGAAGAGTAAATGTGTGCCACGATGTATGTTGCATTATCTGTTGAAATGTCTAAGTCATACACAGTTTCCATCTGTAAATATATCAAATAGATACCTTTATAATAAACAATACAGTGCTCTTTTTCAGAGATCTGTTTGCATGTTCTGCTGGGGATTTCTTATAGATATATATAGATAGATAGATAGATAGATAGATATATATATTCTTCTCTCCTTGTTGTGTTAGCTCTAATAAAATGGCATTTTAAATGATACATTACAGAGTCTGAGTGCCTTTCTTACTGTGATGGTAACTAACCAGCATCTCTTGGTGCAAACCAATAATGCACTGCTACCACTGGGTTTTGAAAACTCGACAAAAATGATTCAACCAGTTTTCTACAGAACTTAAAGATGGGGTGCAAAACTGAGAAAAAATTTGGGATTTATCCCAGTTGTGTACCTTCTTTTCCTACATTTTGCTCCATTTTCTGGGATTATTTTGGGGCAGAGCTTGATATTTGCAAAGGTTTAAAAAGTTAACCTCCCTTTGAGACTTCACTGGTGCTCCTTAGCTAAGTCACGGTAACTTTCAATAAACTGAAAGCCCAGTTCATACGTGTGAATAAAACACTGCTAAAAAGTGTGAGCAGAACTCAGAGTCAGATACAAAGTCATACCCAAGAATGTGAGGCTTGTAAAAAGACATTCAGGGCAAGAAGTTTCTTATACAGTTGTTTTGCCAGGAAATATTTGTTCATAAATGCCCTTAGAGAATGTAGCAATGATTAAATAACTTGATGCTTTTGGAAAAAACAAACAAACAAACAACAAAAAAAACCACCCCAAAAACCAGAAGTGATAAAATGAAATCTCATATTTAAAAAAAAAAAAAAAATCCAGAAAAGCGACATATTTTTGAGTGTTTTGTAAGCAAAACCTGCAAAAATAATTGCTGGAATTGCACAATAAGCACACAGCCTAGCCCTTCATAATCATTGAGAACCCCCCTGAGGCATAGCTGCACCTGATTCTACACAAGAGCAGCTGTTGCCCCTCCAAACATCACAATCTTGGTTGCCAGTGAATGATGCATGGTAAAGTAAAAGCTTACCATTATTAAACCTATTAAGGTCAGATAAAAACACTTAAAGGCTGAAAGGAGGAAAACTACTCTATTTGCAGAGAAAATGGGGTTCTTCACTTTCTTCCTCCTTCACTGACAAGAAGCAGCAACAACCCCCTAGGACGGGATGCACCGGTGGAGACAACAGGCAACAATCTCACCTAATTTCAGTTCAGCCACAAACCTTCAGTTTGAGGAAAGCAACAAGGTAAAGTTTATAATGCACGTGTATTATTCCTTATATAGTCATAGCATACAATCATATTGTTATATTATAAAGCTAAACTAAGTGGTTAAAAGCATGTCTTTGGGCCCCAAATCTATGGATGTTCAAGAGATAGAAAGTCAGTTTAGGATAATCTGAACATGGCTATTTTAAATGTGGCTCCACAGATTCAAGTAAGCAAGCATTTTAGAAAGTATTTCATACAAAAATCGTGAGTGGAAATACCTATCATTGAGTATTTACATCCAATACTTTGCAATTTTAGTAAGAATTTTATGCAGGTTAACATATTTCTGCAGTGTTGTATCATTATCACAAAACAATAATTTGTACCCTTATAGAAATAAATACAAAGAACTGAAAAAGTGAAAAGGAATTTAGTCCACTAGTAAGGGCAACAAAACCATCTTTAAACTGTTCTTTGTATGGCTTTCTTCAATAACATATTTTAAAGTTAAGTTACAAAATGATATGTATTTATAGAAAGCTCAGTGAGGGAAGAAAACTGTTGACAGCAACAGAAATATTTTGTAATCAATCCAGCTGCATGCAGCCTAAGACAAGAACAAGAGAGGTTAATGAAGACAAAGTAGAAAATGTTTCCTGCATTCATAAGTCTGTTAAAAATTCTGATTTTATTAAAATCTCAGAGTAATAATAGTTTAATTAACAAACTCATGACAAATTAACTACAATGTAAAAGGTACACCAGATTCTTCAGTCTCTGCTTTGACTATTTGCAACCCTACTGATACCGTCCTGTATTGCTAGCAGTTGCTTCTGAAGTGTAAAACCAACATGGAGATCCACTGGTCTAAAAATATCATAAACTGAAAAAAGCCTCTGAAAACAGTACTATTTTTGCCATGTTGTTATCAGCTGAATTTGTTCTGAATCTGAATCAGAAAAAAAATACAAAGTTGTTTACAATATTCTGTTAAAATTTTATTAGACAGATGATTACATTATAGTTCACTTAGGATACATTCCTAAGACTATTTTAACTTTCATAAATTTGTCTGTCTAGGAAATCAAACCATAGACCATAAATACTCATCATTCATGCATTCTAAAATAAAAGCACATTTTCTTAATATTCCTTTTTCTATTCTGTTCTGTATTTTTATAATGGAATTCAGAACCTAGTAGTTGTTTCTATAAAAACGTATTTGATACGAGCAAAAAATAATAAAAAATTACTTGGACTCAAAGCAAAACTTGATCTGATATTTACCAGAAATTCATAGGTTAAAATCTAAATGCTAGAAAAAGATGAGCAAAGAAAATAAAGGATAGCAAGTAAAGTTCCAGTTGTAACCACTTTAATGTCTTCATATTTTTCAGAAATGGGACCAGAAATCACAGCAAAACCATAGCTGGATGATCCAATCCAGCCTAAGAAACAAAAATACAGTAATTAGTTTTTTTCCTTTATAATTCCAAACTGCCAGATAGGACTAAGCGCAAACTCTTCGCAAATAAAACTACCATGTTTTGTAGTGAAACATCAGGTCTGTCTCTGGTTGACGTAAATCAAGATCACCGATATTTTCTGTTTTGAAGAAAAGCTCTTACTTCAATGTTCAGCCATTGTTTCTTAGGGAAGGAACTGAGTGTTATCTACTTCCCCTAATCCTCAGTGAATCATAAGTTTATAAATAAATTCCTCTTACTACATATTAAATATATTTTATTCTACATATTAAATATATATTATTACATTAATTTGTATTAATTAAAATAAATGCCTCAGAATGACAAAGGTGCACTAAAACTGAATAAGAGCTTTAAAAAGTTTTGATAGAAGAATATTAATTCAACTGGTTTAGCTTGGATTTATATATATATATATATATATATTTCAAATTGATTATGCAGTGATTCAGTATGTATTTCTAATAAAAAGGCAAAGAAAATATAAGGTAAATGATTATTTCATTAAAAATATGAATGGTGCATCAAAATATACAGTTGGGTTACGTAATACCATCAATCCAGAGAAAGCTGACTATGGATATCAGCTAGAAAACTGTACAAGCAACAGATTTTCCA
>NW_010315799.1:59080-75811 GCF_000700745.2 Antrostomus carolinensis
GGATCCTGACTGGATGGATAAGAACTTTCACCATGCTCGGTAGAGCATGAGACTCTTAATCTCAACCCTTTGTGCCTCACATAGGGCACCAAAATGACTGTGATAGCTTCACTGGGCTAGCCCTTGGCTAGCTGCCAACACAGCCATTCACCCACTTCCCCCCTGCCCCCAGGGGATAGGGGAGAGGACTGGGGGGCAAGGATAAGGAGACTCCTAGGTTGAGATAAGAACAATTTAATAATAGAAATAAAAGAAAACTTAAAATAATACTAATATTAAAATACTAGTGATAATTATAACAGTAACAAAATATGCCAATGAGTAATACACAGCACAGCTGCTCACCACCCACTGACCAAGCCCGGCCCGTTGCCAGATAATGATCCCGGAGGAGCAACAATCCCGAACTGAAACCACAATCCCAGAAGAGCGAAGGCCCGAGCGAAAGCCAGAGAGGGACGAAAGAGGAAGGGACCCTCACTGATATACTGGACGTGACGTGATATGATATGGAATATCCCATTGGCATACCCACATGCCAATTTAGTTTATTAATTTTAATATTCCTCACCCCCTTAGATCTTGCACTTGTAGACTAACAGAACACAAAGTCCTTCACTTCCAGCAACAAAAATGAACACACTGTTGTGTTATCAGGGTTTCTCTTATAACAAATCCTAGGCTGAAAGCAAAACACAGCACTATTCCAGCTACTAGGAAGAAACCCAGCTCTGTTCCAGCTAAAAACCAGGACAACCATCAAAACACATTTTTAATGATCAGGTTTTGTTTTCTTGACTAAATAAATCCTAGACACTTTTCAACTCAGGTTTGATAATGGAGTTCATTCAACCAGAAATGGAGAATTTGTTTAAGGAACTTGTCATAAAAGGAACTTAACTATGCTCAAAGCTGCCCAGAAAACAATTCTTTCTTTAGTGGTCACACCACTACCACCAGGCCTTATGTCATTCACCCACAGTAGAGGAGATGTCATTTAATTCCCTCTTCAGCCTGAAGGACCTGCAACTACACCACCCAGAAGAGAATTAAGACCTATCTGTGTCATCTTCCGTTTATTTTAATTGCCTTTTGTTAGAAATACATACTGAATTACTGCATTATCCATTTGATCTACATATATAAAGCCAAGCTAAACCAGTTGAATTAATATTCTTCTATCAAAATTTTTTTAAGCTCTTACTCAGTTTTTGTGTAACTTTGTCATTCCGAGACATTCATGTTTTTGGAGCTTACTTTGTATAAACTGCTTCAAATAGGGTACGAGCTCCTACCCCACAGGTGGTGGTAAGAGGTACCACAGGAGGTGGTAGAGAATATCCTGATTGCTTGGCAGCAGCCTAGAAGACCATGAGCCTCTTACAGTGGTTTTGTGAAATCATTTCCTGGGCTTTTATTATAGTATCTAAAAACTAATCGGAAATGTCAAAACATTTTAGATGTTTCAGGAGACAAGCTCTTTTGACATTTTGAAAACGTTACCACTTTTACTTAACATAAAACTACTTTTTCCAATTCAGTCTAAATTCTCAAAGCTTCAAGTATCATCTTCTTGACACTTTTGTAGCAAAAAAACCCCCCAAATTTCCACAATTCTCATCAACAAGATTGACCTACAAAGATCCAAAGCAGTTTGGTCTAAGTAATAAATTAATAATTATATCTGTTATGTACTTAATAATTATCAATAGTCCTCCATCACAAAAATGTTCTGTTTTTCCTGTCTTCCTTCAGTTTCCACCCATCATCTCCATCAGTTGTCTATCTTTGCAGATAATCTTCATTTTCTTTCCTCTGCCTCTCCTTGCTAGTAGCAAGGCCCAAATGACTTCGATCTCCCCTGTTCACTGTGACTCTCTTGCAGGTTCACCAGCTTTAGTGATCACTCTTCTAAGAAAATGAATACTGAAATAGAGAAGATAGCACATGAAATTTAAATACTATGGGAAGAAAGCTGACAGTTTTTATGGGGACACAATAAAACAGGTCAATTTTCAAGATGATCTGTGTCAAAAATGGGTTTAGATTTTAGGCTGTCTGCACTGAGATATTATGCCTTTATTTAATGCTGTGCAGTGATGACTTACCTCCTTCTGAACTGCTTGAACAGGAAGTGTCAAGCAAGGCCACTGTGGAGCCACCAGAAGAAGAATGGAACCCACTAACAAGCATACACTTTTACGGGCAGCCAACACCACAACCCAGACCCAGTACCCAGCTGGAGGAAGCTGTGAATTGCCTTCTTGAAGTTTATGAGCTGCATCTTCTGTGTGTACAACATGACACAACACAGCATGCATCCTTCTCTCTCTTTAAACAAGTTAGGAAACAAGGACCTATATAAAACCAATATATTATTCTTCAAAAATAACAGATGGAATATATGCAACAAAAAATAAAATTTCACCATGCATTTACTGTACAGTGTATTGTACACCTACCACAACATGAAAATAATTATAAAAAGTAGCATCCACAGCAAGCTCTGAAAATTTGCTCCATAAACAGTGAAAGTAGCACCCAAGTTCCTATAAATCTGTGCTCTTTTCATACTCTAATATCCCAGCACCCACCCCAGCTCACCTGCCACTTCTACTGACATGGCCACCAAGGGAAAGACAGAATAACAGAGGGCACATCAGCAACATCTGCTGGCCAACCTGCCGCAACTGCCTGCTGCTGAACACCAAACAGTGTTGTTTGCTCTGACCTGGTCTTGCTCTTCTACCTTGGAGTACATTTCACAAAACTGATAAGAAGGTATTGCATGTAAATTAAATTTTTAACAACCTATAATACCTTTCTATAGTTGTCCTCAAAATTTGCCTAAGAAAGCCAGCACCCCACAGGCACAGGCTGGAGCTGTGTTTCTACCTGCCAAGCAGCCCCTTGGGAGCCTGTACTACCCTTCACACCTGTTTTTCCCAGAGGCAGGGCAATCATTTGTGGTGATCGAGATTTTAGCTGTACCTCAAGTGGGATTTTTTGCAAGACTCTGACATCAGCACAATTCATACCCCGAGCACCGTTTTGGTCTCACGCATGTAACACGTTCCTCTTCCCTTCATGACACTTCTCACTAGTGAGGATCATGGGTACGTTTCCTACTTTTCAATGTCATTTCTAGTGAGTGTTTTTCCCTCTCACAAGACAGCAACCAAGAGGCTGTGTTGCCTCCCCCATGAGACAGATGTCCTACCACCACCAGTTCCAACTCACCAGGGTCCCTCATGGTTACCAGGGGCTGGTGACCCACGCGAGGCAGCCTGGCGGGCTCCTCTCCCTGGGGAAGGCCCCAGCCTGTGGGATCAAGCTTTGCTCTCTTCCCCTTTCTTCCTCAATCCTGAGGGATGAGGAGCCACTTCACATGGCTATGGCACAGTTGCCTAGTCCTGGGCACTCCCTCTCTGCCCTGGGGTCTGTTAGCCAGACCCCTCCAGTGGGATGGTGACAGGGTCAGCAACTGCCCTTTGGCTGCCATCTTGCCCCCCAACCCCACCTGGCAGCCATTGGGGCAGCCTTTGGGTTGTTCAGTGGCTGAAGGCCAATGCAGGCATGGCAGCAGGGCTGGCAGGAGGGTAGGGGGATGCTTTCAAGCCTTGCAGTACTCTGCCCAGGAGCTACCATAGCACTTGGTGGGTTTCAGTTGTGAGCCCGCTGTAGGGCACACTCCCTCACGCAGCCTCTGAGGGATGCTACGTTGTTCAGATATGGGAGATTTTGCACTGAATAAGATAATGTTTCAAGGTAATACATGTAGCAAGAAACTCTTAAATCTGAAGGATTTTTTCCTTTTCAGTTACATTTTTTATTTGCTGATCTCTTCCAGAAAATCATCAGTGCTATATACAGCAAATGCATGCATCTGCATTTACATAATTTTATATCATTTTCTTGCCTAAGTTCCTATTCAGCCATGATAAATATATGCAATCTTTATCACACCTGGTGCTGATATTTAAAAACCTAACACTGCATTGTAAAGCAGGATGGATTGCACCAGCCAAGGCAGTACTAGTTTTGAGTCATGCGATATCAATGCCCGTCCTCAAGGGATCTTCAGCTCCAGCACTGTCCTTCTTGACCATTTGCATTGCCACTGAAAGACATGGTTTGTGATCCAAGCCCCACTAGCTCTTCAGCCATGAACTTTAAAAAAACAAATGAACAAAAAAAACCCAAACCAACTCCCCCCCCAAAAAAAAACCCAAACAGCCAAGGTAAACAGCACACTGCAAATTGCATTAATTTATACAGCCATAGGAGTGTAAAATCTCACATGACAGCAACTCTAGGCACTTCCATGGTTTCTGCTCGCATTGCAGCAGAACTGCAGAGGACTGGTAGGAACTTCAGCAGACTGCAAACAGGTAACAGTGGTGGTCCTCTCCTCCATCCTGCCCCTCTGCCCTCCATCTCCTGCTCCTGTCTACTTCACCATCCCATCATGACTGCTACAGTGGGGTGAAGCTCACTTAAGGAGCAGAAGATGCACTGGGGGTTTGCTGAAAAGTCATGGCTGGGTAAAACTAATTGAATTTATTATAAATATTTCTGTATTCATACTAAGTCAAATGCTGATTAACTAAGTAAAAATTCTGGCTGGATTAAGTCAAATTCTGGTCTTATTATTAGTTATAATCCTTCATAATTTCTGAAGCTAATGGAGTAAATTTCATATATGCATATTTGTGCTAGTAAATCCATTCCTAAGGAAACTTTGCTAATGGTAGATAAATAGAAAGAAATGCATCACATTTTGTTGCTGATCAAGTTCCAACAAAAAGGATCACAGAATCACAGTATTGGAATAATTGCAGTTCTGTACAGTTTGTTGCCTTCTAAAAAGTGGAGTGCGAATTTCAGCTAGCAAGAAACAACTTTTCACAAAGAGACATTCACCAGATGATCAGCCTTGATGGATTCCAGCACTTGAATCCTGTGCCAAGTGAAGAGAAGAATCTCTCAAGCAAAGCTCTGTTTTCTATTCAAAAGATAATCTTGGCAGACATCAGAAAACTTTTCTGTGGATATTTCAGTGTTCTCTTTAATTAATAGTTTTCTTTTTTTCTAATATTATCTTTAGTAGACATGTCACTGTTGGTTCTGACCAGCCTCAACCTTGGTGCAAGCAATTCCCGATAAGCAGGTAGAACGTAGAACTGGACAAAGATTTACAAGACCTAACATATGGCATAGCCCAGCTATGCCAGCAGCCTTGATCTTGTTTCTTCATTTCTCTGCTTGCTTTCTTTGTCGTGCTTTGCTCAAAATGCAGTCTTTTTAGGTTAATATTACTGCAGTGACCTGTCTGCAACAAAAGCACAGTGGACACCTACACTTAAATAGGATTTCCAGGTAGAAGTAATTAATAGAAACAACATAAATGTAAGTAGAATGAGCCTGGACATAACCTGATTCATTTAATTAGTACTCTTGGGATATTTCAGTGGTGAAGGACATATGAGATGCAATTTTTCCTTAGAAAACAAGGAGCATTCCTCTGTAAACTTCACTTTCTTGATAATTCTAAGCAGTGCACTTTAGAAGAGTGTAAATGTTAAGAGAGGTCAATAAGATTCCAATTTTCCACAGGACGGTGTTATTCTTTTATCTTAATTATTTTCCTGAAGCGAGTTGTATATCATGCGGGGTCCCTTAGAGGTGCAGAGAAGCCCAGATGACTTGCTGTCACAGGCACAGTGACACTGGTTTGCGTTGCTCAATGAGAAGATTCCTTCAGTAATAATATTGTTCAAATTGTATTATATAGTAAAAGAAGATGCATTGTCAGTCAGAATTTCACTAGTCTGTCTCGAGTGATAAGTATCAGAGTTTGTCCTTGAACTACGTTTATTGTATTTCTTGTATCTCATGCACCATAGGTCCTTCATTATCTTCACAAAATAAGTCCTAAACTTCACTCCAATAAATGCATAGAGCACAGGGTTCACACAACAGTGTAAAAAAGCTATGGCTTCAGTGGTGTATTTTGCATAGGCCATTATCTTGTCATTATCACAAGACTTGTCTATCTTGCCCATATTTATGGCTGTCACAAGAAGAACAAGGTTATAAGGTACCTGGAAAACTAGGAAAACAGCTACAATTAATACAATCACACGGATTGCTTTGTTTCTTTTCGAATTCTGAGCTTGTTGCAAGGATTTGACAATGAACGTATAGCAAAAAATCATGAATATGAAAGGTATAAAAAATCCAAATCCAACTTGTAGACACAGCAGCAGTGATTTCAGCATTGTGCTTTCAGACATTCTGTCAAATCTATGATCACAAATCTCCTTGGTTTCATTGATGGAGAAGCTGTAACTTTCACTATATAGAAAAGAGGAACTAGAGATTAAAATTGATGATACCCACACAACCAAACAAATGAGTTTACTATATGCAAGTGTTCTTGCCCGGAGTTTAAATGACTTTGTTGCCTGCACGATAGCAATATACCGGTCCACGCTGATAAAGGCCAAAAGCAGCATGCCACAGCTGAAGTTGATTGCATAGATACCTCTGGTCATTTTGCAAATAAAATCACCAAAAATCCATTTGTCAGCAGCATAATTCACTGCCCACAGTGGGAGAGTGAGAACAAAAAGTATGTCTGCTATGGCCATGTTGAAGAGGTACACATCCGTCATGGACTTGCTTCTTTCATATAAAGCAAAGGTCATCACTACAAAGATGTTACCAACCAGGCCGATGATACAAATCAAGGAATATGCAACTGGCAGAAATGTTTTTGTGAAGTTCCTGACTTCCAGCTTAGAACAAGGTTCTGTGATTAGAGAAGCATAGTCTGAATAATATGGATAATCTGTGGTACGAGACTCTGTCTGTAAAAAAGAAGATGACCAGTTAACACATAGGTGTTAATTTCCATACAGTGGAAAGATGATAGATAACAAAGTCATACAAATACAAGGTACTTTGGAAATCTTTTGAAAATTAGCATACAAGTATTATATGGAGCACTGATTTGAAATGGAAGTGACATTTTCCTTATGATAACTGTCATACTTCTGTCCAATCCTTCCCATGTCTCAGCTTCAAGTCTATATCAAATTCATCCGAAGACAGACCACAGCACTGTTTTTGCTCCAACACTACATGTTTTACTCTGTTTTCACTCACCACACACCCCAATTACAGATATATTTAACACTGCAGAGGAGACTTGCAAGAAGTAACTAGAGAATTTAATAAAATCTTAATTAATATATAAACAAGTACATAATCTTTTTGGATGGCCTGAAAGATTTTAATCTTTAAATACATTATGCAGAAAGGATTAGTCTGCCATCACAGAAGACTCAGTGTAAAAGTCTGAATTCGAAGTAGAGGTCTAGAGTTCCTTTACGGTCAAGGGAGGGGAAGTATGTTATACATAATCATACTAATGTAGCTTGGCTAAATCAAGCCCAAAAATGATTACTTCTCTCCACTCAGCTAGACAGGCAATACAGGATGGCTGACCTCAGAGACAGTTACCTGCACCACAGACACCAAACCTGTAGTTCCATTAGGGGAGCATAACCCAATAAAGAGTGTGCTTTGACAGTTAACTCTGCTGTGAGAAACATATTCAGAAACATATCTTCAGCTTATCACTCCTAAAATAAGGGCATTTGGGCCAGCAGCCTCAAAGAGCTGGGACTTCCAGTTTAATTGTTTTATTGATGTACTAATGGAGTTTGTCAGTTAAGTACTTACAAAATTCATTTTGGCAGCACACTCCTCAGAAAGAAAAGTATGTTGAGAAGATCTTCAAAATGCTTGAAGGATTTCTGAAAAGAAAATAGATCAGATTGTGAAACCAGCACAAGAAATGTGAACAAGTAGAAAAACAAAATTGGAAATAAAACATTTATTCAAAGAAGAATCTCATCACTTCAACTATATCAACAATACACAGGACAATCTCAACAAATCACACAACTCCACAGCCCAATGTACAGTTGTGGAAAGCAGAAGGTTTGTATCAGTATCATTAAAAGAACAATCTTATATCTGAGATGTTTATTCATAGGTGTAATAAATGATATAAGAGAATATGTGACTCTTAATTCACATTGACTTTACACCACAAGAAATTAGACTAAATTTTACTTTCAGAAATTCTGTATGACAATGGCAATCAGTGTATTCAGGAAAATATCAAACACATAAACAGCATGTGGTTTGTGGCTACACATCAGGTGCCCACCAAAGCCGTTCTATCGCTCTCCTCCTCAACTGAACAGAGGAGAGAAAATATAACAAAAGGCTCGTGGGTCAAGATAAGGAGAGGGAGATCACTCACCAGTTACCGTCACAGGCAAAACATACTCAATTTAGGGAAAATGAATTTAATTTATTACCAATCAAATCAGAGCAGGATAATGAGAAATAAAAAACAAATTTTTAAACACCTTCCCCTGCCCCTCCCTTCTTCCAGAGCTTAAATTCATTCCCGATTTCTCTACCTCCCCCCGCCCCCAGTAGCACAGGGGGATGGGGAATGGGGGTTGCATCTAGTTCATCACATGTTATTTCTTCTGCTCCTTCCACCTCATAGGGAGTACGGCACACATTCTTCCCTCGTTCCAGCGTAGAAGCCCTCTCACAAGAGACAGCCCTCCACAAGCTTCTCCAACATGAGTCCTTCCCACAGGCTACATTTCTTCACAAACTGCTCCAGCATGGGTCCTTTCCATGGTGTGCAGTCCTTCAGGGACAGACTGCTCCAGTGTGGGTCCCCCATGGGGTCACAGCCTCCTTCAGGCATTCATCTACTCTGGCATGGGCTCCTCCATGGGCTACAGGTGGTCATCTGCTCCACCATGGACCTCCATGAGCTGCAAAGGGACAGCCTGCCTCACCATTGTCTTCATCATGGGGTGCAGGGGAATCTCTGCTCCTGCCCCTGGAGCACCTCCTCCCCCTCCTTCTTCACTGACTTTGGTGTCTGAAAAGTTGTTTTTTTCTCACATGTTCTCACTCCTCTCTCTCCAGCTGCTGTTGTGCAATTGTTTTTTTCCTTCCCCTTCTTACATTTTTTATCACACAGGCACTAATGTCATCACTGATAGGCTCAGCTTTGGCCAGCGGTGGGTCCATCTTGGAGCCAGCTGGCATTGGCTGTGTTGGACATGGGGGAAGATTCTGTCAGCTTCTCACAGAAGCCACCCCTATGCCCCACCCTATCAAAACCTGGCCGTGCCAACTGAACATGCAGCACTACCTTTGTATGCTCCATAAAAGTAATATGGAACTTTAACATTTTTTAACTGCTACTATTGTATCAGTGTGTCTCAGCACTTCTAAAATCACATTACTTGCCCTTTTTTATTATGTTAGTGAGGCAAATTAAGAGTGCCAGGATAATTGTTTCTTGTAGTGCAATGGATAGTACACAACATATGAACGGACTGGGCACTAGTGTTGTTTTGTCTTTGTTCAGTGTGCAAATCTTTTTGCTATAGACTACACTTTATGAAAATAATTCATTTTCTTTATCACTGTGATACCTAAGTATTTTACAAATGGTAATTAATTTGCACAACACTGTGGTGAAGAGGTATTATTACCTTTATTTTACAGGGAAGGAACCTGAGCACTGAGTCACTACAGGAAGTACCTGCTTGAGATGTTCAGTTTGAGACATCTGTCCCCCCCAACATCACTTTTACTAGCACTTAGCATTATGAAGGACTTTAGTTATGTAAAGGACTAAATCCATTGACTCTGTTTGCACCAAAGTTTAGAATTATGCAAATCAGACCACAGACAGATAAAATGGGGAACACGCCATTTGTGGACACATGTCCGAAGTGGGCCTTAAATGATTTCTTCAACCTCACACAGGAACCCAGGGCAGGAGATTTAGTTCCTCAGCATTCCCGTGCGTGAGTTCAGGCCTCTTCCTCTTTCCATTAGCTGCTCTGTGAGAACGGCACATACCAGCATTGCAGTAATAGTGGGGACTGGTCAACATGAGGTCCTGTATTTACTAAGGCTGTCAATGGCAGTTTTGCCTAGAGTTTCTCCTCTTTTTGTTAGTTGTGCTGATAATTAGGAAGTGTACATGGGACAACTTTAAGTCTAGATAAACAAATCCTTCCTGTTTGGGAATTATCTGAATTTTGAAAGAGAGAGAGAGAGAGAGAGAGAGATAATCTGTAAAAGTGGGGCAGATGTAGTTCAGATATAACTGGGAGGTTGCAGGAGGGAGGAACTGAACAGTCTCCAAAAAGCATAGTGAGGATGAAACTCTCTGTGACTCATGGGGAGGCTGTCTCATGACAGAAGGCTGCAGATGGGTAAAGACCCATACTATATGATGTTTGCTTAAGCATCACAGTTTTTGTGGCTTTCCTGTCCTTTAAATAAATCTTTAACAACCCTTCTAGCTTCCTCTGTTGGCTTTTCAAAGCTGATTTTTAGAAGCTGCAAGAATATGACAGCCTGAAAGCAGTTGAACTCCTTCTGAAGCAAGCTTTAAACTATTTAAAGTGTCTCTCATAAGTGCAAAGATGTATAAGGCAAGCAGGTAAGTTGTACAGTTCATCTGGTGCTGTGGTCTGCTAGCCCACCTTTGAGCAGCTCTAGTCTCCATCTTCTGCTTTATATTCCTCTGACCACATCCAGCCAGATACTCCTGCTCTTGCTTAGTGGTTCTGTTACCCTTTGCACTTGGTTGCAACTACAGTAAGTCTTCAGTTAGACAGCACTAAAAGGGTACCCATCTAGGTTATTAGTTTAGAAACTGCTACTTTACTGTTGTAAGAAAAATACCTTTCTAGGTATGTGTCATTCATGTCTTTCTAGAACACACGTGGTTAAAATATACAGAGTCTGACAGCATGTGTTCTCTATAAAACAGTCACTCTTCATTCCGCTTAGCCAAAGCCACTCTCAAACGTTAGTATAACGTGTAGAAGGAAGAAGACAGTTCAAAGGCATTTGGGAGGAAAGGAGCACGCGTGTTCCCTACAGCCTCCAAGGAGGGCTAAGGAGATGTCTTCAGATTAGCACTGCAGAAGTGCTCTCTAGTCCTCAGAAGAGCTCAGCAGAAAGCCAGTAGGGAACAACCAACAACCGCTCATCACGGGAGAGCTGCGTACTCTCCCTGATGCTACAGGAATTTCCAAGGGCACCACCAGTCACACATTTATTCACAAAAGGACTTACACTGTCCTGCAAAAACTTATTGAGGATCATTGGTACGAAAGCAGCTGAGAAGGACTCAAACTGAAACCAGAATTGCAGAGATCAGATTTAAGACCTGATTTAAATCTCCTGAGCTGATTTCCTTTTCTGAATTTAAAATAGCATTCACTGAAGTTATTAAGAAGATGCACTGGCTGCAAAAGAAGTTGAACCAGAACTCCTATAAGCACAATTTTCTTTTCAATTTAAATCTTTCTAACAGTCTTTCAATAGGCATCTTTATAATCTATAATCCGCACTGGCTGCAAAAGAAGTTGAATCAGAACTCCTATAAGCACAATTTTCTCTTCAATTTAAATCTTTCTAACAATCTTTCAATAGGCATCTTTATAATCTATAATCTGCATATTTATGGCTCTATTAGGTAATTATAAAAAGTAAATTTCCATATATATGAGGGGGGGGTGTTCTAACATTGTTTATATACTTCATATGGGCACATGTCTATGCATGTGCACACAAATATGCTTAAGTTCTGAATATTAAATACATAACCCTTGCATTTTTTAGCTTAATATTTTTCCAGTTTAACCACACGATCATATTTCTTTTTACTATGAAAGCAATATGGGAGTACTCAAAAATAAGACTAAACTACAATCTTAAATACAAATATGTTATTCGAATTATACAAGCAGAAGACAATGGATAAAGAAAGACCTCAGGAAAAAGACACATTTCTGTAAGGAAAAGTTCTTAGTACTTGGAGGGAATCAGTAAGCATTTTTTTAAGCATTGCTCACTATTGTAACTACACTCCTACTTACATGTTTGGTTTAATACATCCATCACACATACATATATTATAGATAACCTGTTTTATTTTAATACTTACCAGATCAGATTATTGTCTGAAGATCAGGTGAAAGAGGATGTGTGATTCTGTTACACTCTTTGTGGCTGCCTCAAGCACATTTAGCATCAGCCTCAACAGTACAGTACACTTTAACTTGAAAACCAAGAAATAGCAGCATTAGTTAAAGATACAGAGTTAAATTGAAATAATCACCACTTCCTCTTGACAAGCAATAACACTAACCTGCTTTTTTATGTAAAGGAACATATTTAACCTTATCTGTGCTGGAAATATGCAAGCTGGAGGCAAGTCATTTTCTAATTAGGCTACTTATATAAAGATATTATTTTTAAATAATCAAGCTAGCATTAGAATCATAAAAAGTAAGGTGTTAATTGTCACTGTGCTCAGAACACATCATAAATGATGGCCTATTTTTGCAAAGGTTGCACTTAATATCATGCAAATGAGCAGTTTAATCACTGATCATTTAAATCAACAAGATCACTTACAGTAGAACTGCAAAACTGAGACAAGTATTAATTACTGAATTGAATAATAGCTGTTTTCTGAAGAAAAAATAATAATCTAGTGTATGTCAAGGTGCATGTTATCCAAATATTTTGCCTAAACTGCTAACACAAAATATGGAAATACCCAGGTAAAAATGGAAAATGCATTTTTATTTGCCTGTATTTGCACAAATATTTGCAGTTTGTGTGCATGCTGTTCAGGTCTGTTGTTAAAATTAGTTGGAACTAGACCTGAAAATACTTCATTTTATGATTCCTGAATTTTAAAAGCTATAAACATTTCTTTTCCAGATCTTAGTTTCTGATGACAACTTAGATGTTTGCATTAGCAGGAAAACAAACATACAAACAAAAATAGTAAAAAACCCCTTCAAAATCTTATTTATTTTAGAAATTGTGTGTGAACATTCAGTTGCAGCTTGGGTTGCTGTTTGGACTAAACCATTCCCTGTCATCACAGATCTGGAGAATGTTATGATTAAATGCATGAAGTAGTTGAGCATTTGAAATATGGTTCAGTAAAGTCAAGTTACACGGGGGGAAGAAGATGTGTGAGTTTCAGTGCAGAGAAGGAGAGGTAAAGATAGAAGGCCAAGAGAAGCAATTGCAGCAGATGGCTAAGATTATCTCAATTTTAAATTTCTATTGATAAATCAAACTAGCAGCTGCAGTTAGAAGATCAGGGTGCAGCAATGGTCAAAAGACAGATTCCTGAAACTACAAGGATATCAAAGGACAAGTCATGAGCCAGATGTTCTTCTCTCCAGGTGTCTGCATCTGGCCATCTTCGGAAGTAAGACATGGCACTTCAGAAGCAGGACATTCGGTCTGTGGGACAGTTCTTAGCAGTCACCATGCTCAGCAGTATATCTTAACCATCTAAAGCAGTCCAGATTTAGGGACTTGCAGCAGTTGCTGAAGGACACCTATGTTTTAATTGGCCTATTGAGAAGAGCAAGGAGAGCTGAGCTGCTGGTCAGTGTGAAAGGGCAGCACAGGGGCAGGGTGCATGAGCAACAATGTGGTGGCAGGTGCTAAACAACTGCATTATATTCTGGTTTTCTACCTTAAGATGATTGGCAAGGTGCCTGACTTTGTGAATATTTTGAAACATCCTTAATCACAATAGTGAAGTACTTTTCACTGTATTATTTATTTCATAATTCACAACAATTTCCATCATTAAAATTTCACAATTTTTCAGACCATCCTTTTAACCTTTGCTAAGAGGGGCTTTTACTTTTTTTTTAACTGCATCATTGTACTATTTTGCTAACTTGCTGTTATTTGCATGTCAAAATGTAATAATGGAAATAATCTAATTAACTTGATTTGGGCTTCAGATGAGGCTCATAAGGTATTTTCTGGACCCTCTAGGAAAGAAATTACAAGCTTCATTTTTAAATCTTCTCTCCCTCAATTGCTGTAAGGAATAGGACATTTACTCTTGATAAACTGAGGTGCATATAATTTTTGTAATAACATAGCTACACATGACAGCCTAGACTTTGTTTACTGAGAATTCATGTTCTGTCTAAATGCTGTGAAGCAAACCACTGGCTCCTGCTCACAGTGTCTGACATTTTGAAATATGAGCTCAAATCCTGTTAAAAAGAGCAAATCCAGAGTAAGGGCACATTCTATGTCAGTAAAGGGATTTTCAGATATTTAATTTTTAAGTGCTTCTTTCTCATAACTCTGGTACTGAAGGGATGGACCTATGTCTTGCAAAGCAAACTTTGTTACACAAAGACAAACTTTGCCCGTGGTAACCATGTAAACAGCAAATAATGAGTAACAGAAGTAAAATTCCCTCTGTATTACAAAAATGGATGTGACTTCAAATCACCAACCAAGTTCATGTTTACTATTGTCCATATTCAAACAAGCACTTCTGCTGCTAATAACAGCTTCAGGCATTTCTCTCAGACAACAACCTACTTCTGGAATATTAACAGATTAGCCTATGTAGGAAAAATATTTCATGTAATGAAAGCAATTAAAAGACAAATCAGAATTTTAATGGTTAATTAAAAGATAAACCAGAATTTCAGCTTGTCCATTAGAAACACTATTGCTCAGCATGTTCTGTATTCAGGTTTTTTTCTAATTTAAATGTATCTCATGCTTTTACTCTGCAATATATTCAACACACAGTATGAATAATAGTCTTTAAGAAGGTGAATAATTCACCATATAGCTGAATGCCAAAGTTAATACAAGTTAACTAGGCTACCTTACCTTCTCAGCAAGTTTTCTTTTGACCCAGTTACAAAGCTGAGGCAGCCTTCCTTGCAGATGCTTTGTGCTTCACGTTCATGCTGTGGCAAGTGGAAAGAGTTTTTTCTTTTTAAGACAACTATTTGAGAATCTGCATGTTATGCAAATGTAGCCCCCACATGTAGTTAGTTTTTGTTCCTGTGTTAGAGCTCTGAAAGGAAATCTACTCTCGTTTAGTTAATATGGTTATTGTGGTTTCTCAAATCTCACCACATGTTAGTTTTCTGCCACCACTAATTAATGAAAGAAAACATTGAAAGATAAGAAAAACAACACCACCATCTGAGTTACTCCAAAATCCACGTGTTTCTTCTGGAATGACTCAGGATGTTAGGGCTTTTTAATTCTAAAAGACAGGCAGTACACAAAACCCATGATGTTCCATCCTGCTTTAGTGTTCATTCAGTTAAATTTAGACCAGTCTAATCCGATTAAAAAATCTATCCATTAGCTGAGGGTCTGGTCTCATCAGAATCATCATTCTTTTGGACTATAAAATGTAAATTATATATTTACATTCAGGTTGTTTATATTACCTATTTCACTTTCTTTAACAAAGCTGCTGAAGGGTCTAGAGCACAAGTCTTATGAGGAGCAGTTGAGGGAACTGGGGTTGTTTAACCTGGAGAAAAGGAGGCTCAGGGGAGACCTTATTGCTCTCTACAAATATTTGAAAGGAAGTTGTAGAGAGGTGGGTCTTGGTCTCTTCCTCCAAGTAAAAAGCAATAGGACAAGAGGAAACGGCCTCAAGTTGTGCCAGGGGAAGTTTAGCTTGGATATTAGGAAAAAATTCTTCACTGAAAGGGTTATTAAGCATTGGGACAGGCTGCCTAGGGAAGTGGTGGAGTCCCTGAAGATATTTAAAAGACATGTAGACGTGGTGCCTAGGGACATGGTTTAGTGGTGGACTTGGCAGGGTTAGTTTTACAGTTGGACTCAATGATCTTAAAGGTCTTTTCCAATCAAAACAATTCTATGATTCTTTTAACATTACTATCCTATATTGTCCCTATATTTTTTTCTCATTAATTCTTTCAAACTTTCCTCCTTTTATATGCACCTGACTTTTCACTCCTTGTCAAAAAATGTTTTTTCTGGTTTTGATATTCTGGTTTTAATTTTTTGTTCTGCTTACTTCTTCCTCTTTCCTTGTTCAGCTTTTCTAGATTTCTCTTATTTCCATCTCTTTTTGTCTTCATAATTTCTCTCCAGCATTACATTTTGTAGCACCACTCGCTTGCTTCCCCTTTGATCTTTGTTCACATTTTCAGCCTCACTCCCACCTGATTCTGTCTAGTCCCTCACCTCAGACGTAGCCCTGCTCAAACATTTTGAGGTGTCAGGAACTGAAATAGCATGATCCCAGCACTGACATCCATCCCATTGACTGGCATCCATCAATATTTTAAATACTTGATCACCTCTGTCAAACCAGTTAGAGAAGACAGAGCCCTCTTAAAGGCCTTCTACAGGGGCTTTGCCACAGGATCAAATAGGATTTAGGAGATTAAAACAGGTAGGGGTTGTAAGAAGAGCGCTTGGGAAGGAGAGGGACTACATAATCAGTGTTTAGGTCTTGCCCCTAGCCCAAGACATATGGTGGCATATGTAAAACCTCACAATCTATTAGGTTTATTCCATCGATGTGATTGCTATTTAATTCAAAAATGGAGAGAGACAAAAAAAAATGATGGGAAAAGAGTTTACTGGTCATGTGAAAATGGTAAAGAGGTGATTTCTTCTCAGATTGAACATGGAGTTTCTGAAGGAGGAGCACAGTCATTCTCAGAGCACTCCTCTGCTTCACTGCAGCATCACTTCTTAGAACCTGCCTGGCTCCTAGACAGCCTGACTTCCAGAAAGAAGCATAAAGAG
>NW_010315799.1:75826-92224 GCF_000700745.2 Antrostomus carolinensis
ATCTTCCCATTGATAATCACTGGCTTCAGAAAAGCTGGTTAAAAATATTTTATTTTCTTGGAGAAAATGTTGATGAAAAGAAAAGTTTTAAACAAAAAAATGTTCGATTTTTGATGGAAATTTGTATAGCAAAAATGCCAGTTTAGAAAAAGCACCAAGATGCATAGGTGAGTTAATATACAGTTGTTTGTGCTTTTATTCTCTTAGTCTGAGTCTGAGTTTACCAATCAGACCATGTTTCCTAGCCTCGGACAGAGAAAGTAGGCAATGAGTAATGTCGTTCCATAGTCTAAGGTCTCACAGAAGCCTAGGCAGGAAAAGGATTGGGATTCATAAGGAACAGCAACTCCAATGAGACATAAGAGCAGCATTTTCCAATTAACACATTTCAATTTTTCATTGAAATTTTTCTGGGATAGATAAAGGCATTCTGAAGGAAAAATCTGTTTTATTTAAATCATGCTTTTTTCCATTAAGAAACAACTTGAGCAGAGAATTTCCTCAGTTTTACTCCTTTAATTTAACAACTTTTACCTGAATTATGTTTTATTTATCTGTTTACTACTATTGCCCTTCAGCTGCTTATCTTAAAGAGGTTTAAGAACCATTTCTGGTGAAAACATCCCCCAGGGCTATGCCAGAGATAATGAACCTATACAGTGATAAACAAAATGACACAATCCTTCTATTGCCAAGGGGCAATTGAATGAAGATGCCAGGTGCTGGTAATCACACTGTTCTATCTTTTTTGCCCACAAGACACTATTATATGGACCAGAAAATATATGTTTGTTTCTGAAATCCCATGAAAGAGAGTATAACATGAGTCCCAGTCCCTTATTCTCCACCACCTGTGCAATGCTTTGTGTACAGCTGTGCATCACCCAAACATCTTATTTTCCTCACTGGGAAGAGATTGCTTTAATTGTCAATGCCCTTTCTGAGGTCATGGAGGGAGAAAGTGGCTTCATTCCTGTGTGCCCACCCAGTGGAGATTTATATATCAGAAGTACCTGTTAAAACATTCTTTGATCCCATCTGGGTCAATAAATCCATGAAACCAAGCCTGCGTTACTGCAACAATTACACAATAAGTGGCTAAGAGGCCAAGCTTAACATAGCAGCTACACTGAAAATCTTAAAATCAGATTCTTGCTGAAGTGGACCTGATATTTTTTAAATTAAATGTATCCCTACAAGGAAGACAAAATATTGTGAAATGTTTCCCCATAACTGTTGCCTTTTGAAATAAATAGTCCCCTGCAAGAAAATTCTGCTGAAGTGTATGCTTATGTATCACTAATTTACATTAGGCTGTAGAGGGCAAGTGAGTTTCCATATCAGAAATGCTGCAAACACAAGACAGAGACAAGCACAGTTAAATATGCAGTTGCTGACATAATTTCTATGTTTTTGATGCTGTAGTCAGACCATGCCCATTGTGGTAACGTTGTTTTTTGCTTGCTCGCTCAGTCGCTCACTCTCTGTTTCATGTCTCATTGAAATAACTACCAAAGTAGTTTCTCGAAGCCTGTCATCAGTCTATACTCCCAAGCACTGACATTTCAACCTGAGTATGTTGAATTCATTGACCTGATTTCTTTTTAGAGTTGTACTTTCTTTTTATGACTGTTTTTACAAGAGACCCACACCATGGAATGCCCCAGTCACCTCTCTTTCCACAGCAGTAGTCTTCATGGCCTGAGTAAGAGCTAAAAGCTAGAGTTTAAAAGGTGATTATATACCTAATGATGCAATTGGTTGTTCAGTATGTAAATTTTAAGGTGTCTGGGATGCTGGCTCCCACCTAAAACCACAGATGCTGAAATGGAATAACGAAATTTGAAATTGTGCCTCCATTATATGCTATCCCTGATTTGGCTGGATCCAACTCAAAGATGATTTATTTCAGCCTGTGTGGACCAAGATGCAGCGTGTGCTTTTCAGCTCACAGGCTGCGGTTTTCCCAATCATAAAGACAAATTGGAGGGGTTGGCTGGCCACTTCAATGAGACAATGACTCTCTCATTTTACTTCTGTACCATAGTGCAGGCTGTAACCGCTAACCACACCAATCATCTGAGGCAACTCAGAGAAAAACTCCCACAAGAGATTGCTCTGCAAGGAGGAAAATCTCCTTCCAGGTCTTCTGCATGGTGGGAATTACTGTTCCTAAACAGTCACCACTGAGATGCCACTTGTGCAGACTGGTGGAAGGAGGAGGTTGTGTCCTAACCACAGATCCTTTCTATGGTCAGATGGGGATCAGTGAGATAATCAAGTACATGTTTAAATCATTCTGCTTATAATAAGCTTTAAATGTATTGGGTACCTAAGTCTTCCTGCAGTCAACAGAAGCTGGGTACTTCGGTCCCTTTAGAGTCTTGAGCACACACGTGAATTTCCCTGTGGATTACGAGGGAAAGCAAATGGACATTGGAGTGCTGTGCCAAGCAGATCACAGGGCGAGCAGTTCCTGACACAGGATCCTTCACTGTTCACAGTTAACACAGCTCTCTGAGTTCATATTGCAGCAGATCACCTTACACTTCCCTCCTAAGAGTGGGCAACGGCTGTTATCATTTGATCTCTAGGTCTTCATGCATGCAGTTACTTACTGGTGGTTAATGCTTTGATAAAATTGATTTTTCCACTGTGATTATAGAGGTGGGGGAAAGAAAAAAGAAAAAAGAAAAAAACAAAGAAAAAAAGAAAAAAACCAAAGAAGTAACAGCAGGAACTTTACTGATTGTTTCCTCAAAGGAGCAGAAAGTTGGCAACTGCCATTGTGCTGCACAGAGAATGCAAACATGTCCTTACATCCCATTCCTGAGATTATTTTGCTTCCATAAATATAATCTAGTCTGCACTAAGGCAGGCACCTGGTAACACTGTGGGGCAGGTATGTTGGAGAACCATGCAGCACAGCTAAATCTACTGAAATGATACCATAGGGCAACAGGCTGGATAGTGAAGAACAGTAGATGATTAGCCCAGATATCCAGGTACAACTCTCCTGCCTGGTGGCACTGGTAGCACAGAGGGCCAGATTCAGCTATGTAGGCATTTTGGCATTGATTTTAATTTAGAGCTAGAAAACTGGGAACTTGTTTATGGCTCTTGGCAAGGAAACTTCTCCATCTGCAGCAAGTCCAAGATTTTTTAACAGGTGTCTCAGACTATCTTCCTTACCCAGTGTAAAGCTATACCAGATTGCTCAGGTGCCAGATACAGTACAGTCCTCAAAGGATCCATTTATGTTGCTCCAAGTTAGACTGTTTTTGATGCCTGCCCAGGCACCTTACTCATCTCTTCATGGTGTTGTGTTGTGCAGCACAAATGTTCTTTACTGAAGGGAAAAAGCATGGGTGTCTGAGGACACAGTTGAGAAAGCTGGCAACTGATAGCTGTCCATGCTCCCTCCTCCCCAGGATGTTTTGGTTGCCTCCACCATTAAGATTTGGGAAAGTGTGCTAATATTAACCACTTCCTGCTTCACTGCAGCTTCCTCCCACTTTGTTGACAGGGTTGGCAGATATCTAAATTTGCAATGATCCATCACTAATCCCCAGTGGGCTCTCACTACCCTGAAGATTTAACAGCTATCCCAGGAATTTTTACCTAGATGCTAGCAGAGATGCCCTCACCAGGATCTGCAGCTGCTCCACGTGGCTGTTCTTTGGCCTCATGCAAAGCAGTCTTGGCTCTACTTGCTTCCTCCTACAAAGAGGCATAGGGAGGAACCAATCTTAACATGCCCCAGCATAGGCCCTCTCTTCAGAGAGGACCATCTGACAGATGTTTCTTTCTCTCTGCCTCAAAGCATTCTTTCTGTCCATGTTCAACTGATCTCACCAGTCTGTGGAGTCAGGATCATGCCTCAGCTGGGAATATTTGGGCCAGCAATCTTGTTCTTTCATTTCTTCACAGGCACAATATTCCTTTTCCTATTTCAAATCTCAGTTTCTCCCACATACCTCTGACCATTGCTAGCTGGAATGCTGAAGTGAGACCTGGCCCAGCCAGTCATTTCCTTTTACCTGCTATCAGTCATCAAGGCAGAGATGCTGCTCCTCTGCACCTTTTGTCCATTCATCTCAATGCTGCTCCCTGTTCAGCCCCGAGTGCCAGGACTAAGTGCCCTGACTCTCAAAGCACACATCACAAGAACCATTTAGCAAACTACCTTTTAATATCAAAAATACAAAACCAGAATCCAAAACTGTAATTGGTTTCTCAAAGCAATGTTAGTCACATGAAGTTTGTGTAATCCCTTCCTTGACTTCTCAATGATAGTGTAATGTGAAGGTACAAGGTCGACACACCCAATGCTAACCACTGCATTTCATTTAACATTGCAGCACTAACTCTTCAGCTTCTTGTGAATCAGGGAAGGCCTCAGTCTAATGAGGCGTTTAGACCTCTGCCTGCTTCTGAATGTGTGAATAGTCCCAAAGGTGTTTTTCAATCAGGTTTCAAGAGACAGTTGAGCCAGCACATCAGCTGCCACAGGCAGTGGTCCCCGACCTTCTTCTGGGCTCTGGAACTTGCTTTTCAGTCCAGGTGGCTGGCTTAGGTTACCAGAACAACAGAAAACTTTCCTTCTTCATTGGTTTGGTGTTTTGTTTGGTTTTTGTATTTTTTTTTCAAGTGAGGACTTTCCCCTTTGTTTAGCAAACAGAATCAACTCCTTCAGGGGTCAGGTGAAAGCTAATGAGAAGAGCCCAGACCTTGATCCTAAATAGAGTTGTCTCTAGCTTGCCTCCCCTCCCTCTGCTTTTGGAAAAAAGGTTCTCCTTGACAATAATTGTCATTCCCAACAACAACCAAGAGGGAAGGTCTCACCCACACAGGTGAGGTTTGTCCACACTAACACACAGTAAAGTGTGAAGTCTGGAAAGGATCCCCTAAGCCTCACCCTGGCCTGGTTATGGAGGCACAATAATGTCTTCCTGGCAGGACATGATGTGTTGTGCATGCCGGTCACGTTCATGCCACCCTGCTGCAGCTGGAAGAAGAGCAGCCCCTCCTTCAGGAGACCCTTTCTGCTTGTCCAACAGTAAGAGGTTTCTGTTACATTGACATCAAAACTGGCATTCACTGCCAGTCAAGTCTCTGAGGATATCTTCTTCATCCAGCTCCACAACAGAGTTTGTTCTTCATGTCCAAGTTCACACAGCAACCCACTGTCAGCCGGGGTGTGTCCAGGGTATGGTTTTCTCTCTCCATTTTGACATATAAAGATGTTATGTGATGCAAGATCTATCTGTCATCACTATTCCCAACATAAGTGGAAAGGGAACTTCTAGGTCTCAGCCTACATGGCTGAAGAAGAGAAGGATGTCATGTCACTTCCCACAGCAAATGCAGACAACAGGACTAGAGGGGTTTGTTCCCCTTCAGACACTGCCAGACCTGTCCAACTAGCCTGACCCACAGCACTTCTAGCCTAGGTTGGCTTGTACCCTTGTCAAAGAATCCTCGCTCTTTCATACTTCAGCGGTGCTAAAACAGGCAAGAAGCTTTCAGTAACGCAGGACTTTTGCTGCAATTTCCCCAGTAATTTTATGTCATAAAAGCCATCAGATCAGCCAGACAGTTCCTGGAAGGCCTAAAGTCATAATGTGGGGCCATTTAAAAAAATTAATCCAAACAAATACAACAAAAGAGCTTGCATTATGATGCCTTACTTAATGATATTACTGAAGAGTAACTATGAAAGGAGCTACACCATAATGACTAGATTTGTGTCCTGTGTTATTGAGCTGCTACTGCCTGATAACCACAAGCTACACCTCAGAAGTCAGAAGTTCCCCCAGCTCTACAGAAGTGGAACTGATGGCAGAATTAATGACTCAAAAAACAAATTCTTGTTATGATACGGTATTGCGATAGTAATTTATCTCCTTGCGGGTTCCTCCTCATCTGAACCAGCTGCAAAGTTTCAATAGCCAGGTAGACACTTCTCAGTGCCAGATGGAGGTAGGTAAGGGAAAGGCTGAACTTCAGAATCTACCCCATTGCTCAGATGTGCCATTCTGCCTGCGAAGGGTGGGGGGAGGCCATGCTAACAGCTGGAGAGAAGACCTCAAGCACGTAATGTAGATCCCACCTGGTTAAGCGAAATGGAGGATAAGAGTGAGGCCATTGCAGCCTGCAACAAAAGGTGTGTGGGGAAGCCAGTATTTTTGCAGTTCTCTCTGAAGATTTTCTTATGACTTTGAAGTAACTTTTGTTTACGCTAATTTTCCTTTTCCGTCACAGCTGAGTGCAACAAAGACTGTAAAAGGAAAGACGGAACATTAGACTGAAAGATTTTTAGAAGCAACAGGAGATTTGTGGTTAAAAGTTATTTTGAGCTCCTACTGTGGAAGATGCACCCTCGTTGAGAGCAGCACAAGATTTTATTCTTAAAAGCTCCCCTCTGATCATACATTAAATAAAAAGCTGTTATTGAAGAAGAAAGAAGAAAGAAGCTTAAAGAGAGTTCAATTTGCTATAAGCCGCATACTAAGGGTGCTTTGTTTTGGAGAGGGCTTCAGATTATTTTTGCTGAAGTTGAAATCTCGTTATTCTAATCATTGGAAAAGACTAGGATCAAACTTGATTCTTTTAATAGTCATAAATGCAGATATTGCTCACTGCCTCCAACTTTATATTGTTGTATCTGAGGTGGTAACATCCTACATGAAATGTCTTTCATCTTCTCTCTTTCTGCTGTCCTGAAAGGCACAGAGTGGTTTGCAGTCTGCAAAAGCAGCTTCTTCCTGGGACAGTTGCCAGCCTGCTCTACCAGCAAAGGAGGAAATCCACGCAGGCACTAGTGATGGTCAGGAATGTAACGAACCTCACAAGCCATACAGTCTGGCAAATTGATAGTTTGCATCAGCTTCATCCACCCACATTTTACAGTTGAGGACTTGGTACACAGAAACGTTAAACAGCTTAGCCAGAGTCACCCATGAAGCCTGTGGTAGACCTGTGAACATACCCTGGGAGATGCAGGTTGGTGCCATAAGGGCTAGATGGCCTTTCCTTGGACTGTTTTCAGGCATAAGTAATTTCTTCTGGTACTGGGAGAAGAGGTGGCTGCTGAGAGCACAGCTGTGTCAGTCAAGTTCAGAGTGTCACTCTGCAGAAATCAAGTGCAAGTGGGAGTTGAGGAGGAGATGGGATGAGCAGGAGCGATGCATGGACAATAACAGAGGGAGACATGGGGGAATAAAAGCAACAAAGGAGATGAGGAAAGTCAGAAAGGAAACCAAAGAGGAAACAGACCATATACAAAGGGAAGGAGCTTGAAACAATCAGTCAAGGGACTTTTTAAGCCACCGTCTTGTGGCTACCTATGGTGTGCTTAGTGTTGCTGAGTTCCCAGTCTGACAGGCCGCCTCAGGACTAATGAATGCAGAGGCCATTTCTGAGAACTGAGGCTCGTACCTTTTCACAACCCATTGAACTAACAGGAAGGAAGAATACTCCAAACTCTTGCTAACACCACTGTACAAATCTGAGAGGAAGGAGGCTTGGTACCAAAGATCCCGAGCATGACTCACTGTGCTCCACAAGGACTTCAGCACTGATCCCACACTGCCTCACCACTGACCATTCAGACTCCAAACATACGATAGAGGATCCTCCACTCGTTCACTGTCCTTCATCCCTCCTTTCTGTGCCTAACTGAGACTAGATATAAATTTGTGCTTGTGTAGCTTTATCTAAATGCGCAGTTTTCTGCAGGTAGAGGTTAACACAAGGCCATAAGAGACATCAGCATCCCTGCACTTATTCACTTAGGTGGGCTTAACTATTAAATTCCTCTCCCCTGGTGCAACCGTGTGCACAGTACAGGCATTGCCCCTTCCCAGACAGAATGCACAGTGGAGACCATGCTCTCTGCCCCTCTCGATGATGGGCAATACCTTGAGTGACAAAACTTCTGGTTTCCCCAAAGCCCTGGCAAATTCTCCACCACATGAGATTTTTCTGCACTGCCACAGCATTGAGCTGGAGCATTAAATTTTATAAAATATCATAATTTTTAAAAATAATGTCCACAATTCCCTAACGATCATTTCAAATAACTGCGTGCCCCAGGCTGGTAGCAAACAACAGACTACTGTGGTTTTACATTAAACCCTCAGGTTAAGAACAAAAGCCAGGGAGGAGAGGGGCAGCCATACTCAAAGGAATCTGTCTTTAGCTATGTGATCAGCTTATCACAGCTCAGCTTCTGGACTCCTCTACTGTTGGAACCAAGCAGGGAGAAAATAAGCTCTGACTGATTAGATTGACTTGATCTGGATGATCTCTTTTGTGTTCCTACCTGTTGAAAGTTTGTTTCAATTCACTTCCTCAACCCCTCGAGGCAGCACAGAGAGGATCAAGTAACAATAAAATGATTCATTAGCAGAATTTTGCTTTACTATGTGGAAAAACAAGCATTTGACCTGAGAAAAATTGCAGTAGTGACAAGAAAACCTATAGATGCTATTTATTGCAAAAGGCCACACAACTGGACAGTCTTCAGTTTGCTTCCCATGACCAACAGATCCTTAGTGATCAGTAAGAACATTGTTATACAACAGCATGAGTCGGGATGCATCCTTTTTTAAAAAAATTCAAAGACCACAAGAGCAAACCACACTGGGAGATGAGTAAATGAAAAAGAAAAAGACTGTTCTGCAAGATTTCCTGTTCCATGATGCGTGGGTAATTGGCCTATATTTGTGACCCCATTTTTCTTTCAGGTTTTTAGCTGTACTGCAGAGATTCGATCCTTTGGTACAAAGCCTGCACTGTGAAGGAGTGGGAATGGTCAATGGTGGGTACAGAGTGAGCCTTGAATGAGGCGTACAGCTCTCTAACTTGCATGCTTTCAGACTTCCATATGGCCCTACGCCTGAACCAAACCTTAAATGCTACTCTTCAGCAAAAGGACAAAGGAAGACATAGAAAGAGATAAACAACTTTCTCTCTCAGGCACCTCTTTTGGAATTGCACCCAAACCTGAGCTGCTCAGTAGAGTCAAAGCCCAAGGTGGGCTGGGGCTGGCTGTTGCTGGCTGTGGTGGTGAACACGCTGCGGCGCAGGAAGGGGACGTCTGCAGTTCTGCTCCCACCATTAATGATGGATAAGGGACTAAGTGACATTTACGGAGCTCCCCATAAATATCGTGTGCTTCACAGGCAGAACAGTTCTTTGCATGGTTTACACCGCAAATAAGCCATGCCTGCTTTGTGCACTGCTAGAGCTGTTGGGTTACAAGGTATTTCTGTTACATAAAAACAGTGGGTCAGAGGTATGAGATCATATAGCCTATATGAGCTGATACAGGCATGCAACTCTTCATCTTTCCCAACAAACATATTTTCTAGCATGTCCCCTACAACACCAGGTCACAGCCAAAACCAAAATCCACCTTCTAAATTTTTGTTTACAATTGGGATTCTGACTTTCTGCTTCGAAACCAGAGTGCTCCTTACAGTTAATCTCATTGGTCTGCTGGTGTTTCTTCAGATGTTTTAATTTTTTAACTCAAATTAATTCCTGCATCTGTGGCTCCCTACCCTAAATTGCCCAAGTCAGTATCTGCTTCACTATTGAGAACATGGCCACAAGCCCCAGGGAAGGGAGCACAGCTTCAGACGTCCCTTTGGCAACATGAAGGGAGTTTCCTGCACCAAGACATGGCTCCCCTGCACCCATGCTGGCTGCAGGCACTCCTACCGTTTCAGTTCATTTTACATAACTTGCTTTCTGCTACCACCTATCGCCCTCTCAGCTTCGCTGTTCTTTGGGCCAGGCTAAATTCATGGGTATGTGCTTGATTTGTTTTTCTTTGTATGAACTGGATTAGCTTGGGTTCTTTCAAAGTGGTACTTGGCATTCATTTCTGCCCACATTTTTAGAACCTCTCTGGACTCCTTTGCCTTTTTCAACAGTTTAGCCTAATTCATTTTGATATTTAATGCAAAATGAGCAGGCATGCAAGGAATCAGTGCAGAAGAGCTACTGTGCTTTAACATCACACTGGTTTATTCCACTCATGTCCTGGTTTTGCTAGAATAAATTTAATTTTCTTCTTATTGTTTGGCTGCCAGCCAAGTTAAACCACTACAGCTAGCTTCTCATGGTGGAGGAGACCTATGCCCCCAGTGCATTCATTTTGACTGGTACTTTTAACACCTTCATTTAAGTACTACTGAATTAGTACACACATATTAAAACAAGAAACTATAGGAAGATAAGATATTCATTAATTTTAATTTCTCTTTCATGGAAGAAGTCCATGAGAATTTGTCTCATTTCTTTCTGGGAACCTCAGACTTCTAATATCAGCACCTTTCACACCTGTTAACTATACCTTAAAGGGAACTGCAGTGCAAAAACCTGCTCAACATTCAGACATTCTCATAGCTTGGTTTAACAGTTTCTGATTCAGGTACCTAATTTCAAATTTCACTTAAGGCTTTATTAGCTTAGTCTACTGACTGAGTGTAACTGAGGAACACCAGTTTTGCAGTACTGATCTTCAATGATAGCTGGGGCAGGGGGTAGAGCTTGGTTTGTTATGGTAGCATCTGTTACTTAAATCTACAATTTATCCCTTAAAGGATTTTTCTAAACTTCATATTTCTCTCTTTAATGTGTGTTAAATAATGAAGTTTAAGTGTACATAATTCTAATCACCAGGATTCTTTTAGTCTCTGAAAAACAGAACTAACATTTTGTAATTCCCTCTTGGTTTGCTTGGAATTTTTCAATCTACCTATCTTTCAATTTTATCAGTTTCCTGTTAATGAATAGAGCACAGCCCTTCTACATTGCCGTTTAAAGGAGATAAAGAAAACATAAGTCAACATGTCAGCCAATTGTTTGTGCCACTTAACGCTATAAAGGTGCCTTTTCTCACAAACTTTTCCAGAGTAATTCTGTAAAATGCAGCCTCTGTGAAACATTTCTTAGGTAGGAAAATATCACATTGATTTCAAGGAAATGTATGTGTCAAGATTTTGCATAAATTCATTCCTAATTCATCCATGAGCCATAATTGTTTAGACTGGTTTAAGCACCTTTACTCATGTTTAGAAAAGGCTGGAGATGGTGCTTAGGGCAGAGACAGGACAGATGGCGCTGGTCAGTGGCAGGCATGGCTGGACAAGCTGCTGAGCAGCAGCCTGTTTGCACACAGCTGGCCCCTTTTATCCCCTTTTCCCTCTGCTTGCCCACACTTCTTCCCCCAAACCACCATGATCTTTCCCTTTTCCCCTTTTAGGTCCTTGTCCTAAACATCTCAAAACAGGACTTGTGCACTCCCCAAATGGTCCTTCCCTGCATCCCACCACCAGCCCATGCCTCTGTAGGTGCCCCAGCCTGCGAGGTGACCTGAGGGCTTGTCTGGGGGACCATGGGCTGGTGCCTCTCCTGAGACAGCTCAAGGGGATTTGGAGGCTCCAGTTCAGTATAGGGCACTCCCCTCCCCCAGCCCTTGCTTCTCTGTGCTCGTAAGAGTTGAGCCGTAATCCCATAACCTAACATTCACTTTGGTAAAAGTGGGTGGACTGCACCATCCCTTCTCCTCAGGCAGCACTTCCCAGCCATGTTTCACCTCCTGACTGGGCTGTGCTGCCTCAGCAGGAGACTTGGTGCTGCTGCAGGGTACCTTCTGAGGGGCTGGTCAGTCTGTGTGTCTGTGGTGTGCTGAGCCTCACAGCAACACACCTCAGGAAGGGAGCTTGGGGATCAGAGTAGCCCCAGGAAGTGGCAGCTGGACCGACAGGAGTTACTTTGTTCCTCTGTCCTGCTTCCCATTTGTGAAGATGAGCTTTTAATCACATAACCTAACACAAACCACCAGAATTATATGCCTCAAACATAACGTGAACATCAGTTTAAAAGCAATTTTGTCACGATTACATAAGCCAAAAAAGTAACTGGAAACACTGCTCTGCCACACGGCATCCCTTTCCCAACAGTGCCCCTTGCAGCGTGCCCTGCAGGACATCTGTCAGCCAAAACAGAGCATGCTGTGAGCATGAGGTAGAAGTTTTTCCATTTCAAAACAAAAAAGGTGAAGCACCTTTCTCGCTATGAAGATGCATGTGATAGTTTTACAGGGGAACTGTGCGAATGACCTGATTTTATTACCTTGTATTTGTTGTGGTTTCCCCATAGCATAGTGCAATTGAAACAAAAAAAAAATTAAAGCTGCTAAGAAGCTGAAAAACAACTTTTAGAAACCTTATGGCCTCTTTTTAAACATAGATAGATCCAAGTGGAAGGATCAGTTGCAGTTACTCACATGGTGCACTATCCAGTTGTGTTCTAAGTTCATATTTTCTAAGAGATTCCTTTCAAGGGCATGAGGTTGAAAACCTTACAGTAGACTCAATGTTAAACTACTGTATTTGCAAATGCTGGGCTTTCTCCGTGGGACAGTTTGTGTGTATGTGAACTTCTGTATCAATAAACTGTTGCAAAACTGTTTCTACATGCAAACTACCTTGTACAGAGGCAGGCAGATGGAATCTGTCTATCCCCATAATAACTAATTTTCCATTTAAAGATCTGGTTTGGTAGAATTGTGGAATAATTTAGGTGGAAAGGTCTCTCTGGAGGTCCAGCTTCCTGCTCAAAGCAGAGCTAAGTTGAAAGTTCAATCAGACTGCTCTGGGTCTGTCCATTTGAGTTTTGAAAATTTTCAGTGATGGAGAATTCACAACCTCTCTTGGGCACCTGCTCTTGTCCTGGACCATTCTCATGATAATTTTTAAAATTTTATTTTATGCATGCAGCTGGAATTTCTCTTGATGCCATTTGGTTGTTGAATGTTGTCCTTTCACTGGGCTCCTCTAGCAAGAGTGCAGGTCTGTTTTCTATACAGTCTCTCATAAGCATGTAAGATCAGAGCTTAACCACCCACGTTTACCTTTTCTTCTTAAAGCAGAACAGCCCTAGGTCTTCATAGGTCACATGCTCCAGTCCCATCATCAGACTCTGGTCCCTCCACTGGACTCTCTCTATTTTGTTGGCATCTCTTGTACGGGGGGAGCCCACACTGAACACAATACTCCAGGTATGTTCTCACAAGGAAGGGGATACAGGGGAAATAACCACTTCCCTCAGCCTAATGGCTACGCAAGCATGGCCATCAGGCTGACTCACTCTTCCAGGCTTTCACTCTTCACAGTTGCCCCCAGACCCTTTTCCGCAAAGCTGCTTTTTACCCAGCCCATCTGTCCATAGTTTAACTACATAGATGCTTTGGGAGACTTTGACTAAAGCCAAAGAAAATGGCATCCACTATTGCCCCCAGAGCCATGACAGAAGGTGACCACACTGGTCAGGCACAATTTACACTTCATAAACCCATGCTCGCTGCTCTCAGTTACCTTATTTTCTTTCACGTACTTAGAAATGGCTGCCACGAGGACTGACTTACATCAAATTTCCCAGGGACTGAGGTGAGGCCAACTGGTCTGTAACTTGCTGGATCCTCTTTCTCACCTTTTTAAAAGCTAGATGTAACATTTTCCTTTTTCACATCATCAGGAATGTCCCTTGATCACTGTGACCTTTCAAAGAAGCCTGAGAGCAGACCTTGCCAGTAAAGACAGAGGTGAAAAAGAAACAGTACCTCAGTCTGTTTTTCTTCACCTTCATCACTAGGTCACCCACTCTATTCAGCAGCAGGACCACTTTTTCTTTCATCTTCCTTTTACTGATGTCCCACTCATGGAAACCCTTCTTGCTGCCTTCACATCCCTTGCTAGTTCCATCTCCAGCCAAGCTTTGATGTCCCTTGTACCATTCCTGTATGTCTGTGGAGTTCCATAGTCATCCCTTGTAGCCCACCCTCCCTTCCACCTTCCAAACAATTTTTTTGCATTTGAGCTCAGCCAGGAGTTTCTCCATCAGCCAGCCTGTTCTCCCGCTATGCTTATGCATTGTTTTGCATAGTGAAAGGAATCCTTCTGGAAGGCAACCAGCTCTGGCCCCTGTACCCCCTCCCATGGGCTCTGACCAAACAGAATCCTGAACAAGATAGACTTCACTTCCCTGAAGTCCAACACTATTACTATGCTACTTCTCTTCCTCTGTGCTTTCAGGATTTTTAACCCTGTCATCTCATGGTCACTGTAGCCAAGGTTGCCATTGACTATTGCATCTGAGAACTTCTTCCTTATTCCTGGGGAGCAGATACAGACTATCCTCCCCATCCTGTCCATCACCCCAGTGAAAGATGGACCCTGACACATTGTAAGTTTCCTGGCTTGTTTCTGTTCTGCCATGTTGCTTTTCATGCAAATTGGAGGTGGTTAAAAATCCCCATGAAAAACACAGCACGCAATCAGGAGACTTCAAATTGTTTAGGGAAGGCTTCATTCTCTTCTTGATCAAGTGGTCTGTTGCAGGTGCCTACCACAATATCCCCTTTGTTGACCTCCCCTTTAGCCATGACAAGAAACTCTTGGCAGGTCTGGCATCAGGGTTTTTTCATAAATTCCATTTATGTTCTGCACATTCAGACTACTCCTTTGTGGACCTCCCCCCTCCATTTTTCTTCCCTGCTTGCTTGTTAAGCTTGTGTCCATCCATTGTAGCACTCCAGTTGTGCAAGCTATTCCACCATCCTGCCATCCCAGTGATGCCACAGCTTTGTGACTGCAGACTTCCTCTGTGTCTTGTTTATTCCTTTGCATATTTGTGGAAAAAAACCTCAGATAATCTCAGTCACCCCAATTTCTTGAAGTGAGGGATGTCCTTCCCTCACTCTCCTGTGTGCTCCCTTCAACTCCCAAATGCCTGCAGGCTTTGGTCTCCACACCCAAACCTAGTTTAAACTCTTCACAAAGTTGCCAACCCTGTCAACAAAAATAATAATCTTCATCAGGTGCATCCTGTCTTCTCCTAGCAGACCTCATTTCCCAAAGAAGGCCCCATAGGGATAAAAAAAAACAAAGCCCTGCCCATGACACCAGCAACATAATAGAGGTGGGCTCAGGCAAGGAACAAACATCTGGTGGGTAGAAGGTGTGTCTTCAACCCTTTGCAGAAGGAAGTCCCTGACTACTGTTACCTGTCACTTTCTCTCAGCCTCACTGCTTCCAACAGCATGGCTAGACACACCCCCCATCAAAACTCACTCCCTGTCTTGGTGTCAGGGGTCTACAGTTCCCTCAGTAAGCTTCTGCAGCTGGAGAAAGATCTTTCTTGTTTCTTACTCCATGGGAATCCAGAACTCCCCTGGTTAAACACTGCCTCTGGTCTTCCCCTCCATGCACTCAGGGATTAGGGTTCTTGCTTTTATAATGGCCACAAAGTACCTTTACCTTCCTGTTGGCATTCCTGATGCCATCCAGCCTGCTTCACCTGGCAGCGCAGCATCCTGCCCAGAGCACAGCTCCTGCAGGTGAGGCTGCTGTCGCCCCCAACCTCCAAGAAGCTCCAGGCTCTCCCTGCAGCCTGCATCTGGACAGCCACATCCTCCCCAGGGCCGTGTCTGGGATGAGGTCTCCAGTATGCTGCAGTAGTTGCTCTGGCTAGTGCCAAGGTCTGTATCTTGTGCCTTGTCACCATCACCACTGTGTCCTCTGCCGATCTCAAGCACCATCTAAGGTCTTACTGTTCACTCTCTTCCACTAACCCCTTCCTGTTTGCACAAGCCAGTCACAGTGGTCCTTAGGTGTCAAGAAAGATGACCACAAGCCTGCTCTGCTCCCCCATTCTCAGCAGGCAGCTTCTCAGTCTCAATTCTTCACTGCATCTCTCCCACCTTACGAATGCCGCCTCCCCGAGGCAGGCTGCTTCCTCACCCACCACGTGCTGAGTAGGACACAGAAGCCTGACACACCTGCTTCATCCCCAGTAGATTTCCTGCTCAGTGTGCTACTCCTCATACTGCTTTTAAACTAAGAGGGGAGATTCTGGTTAGATATTAGGGGGAAATTTTTCACCCAGAGGGTGGTGAGCCACTGGAACAGGTTGCCTAGAGAAGCTGTGGATGCCCCATCCCCAGAGGCATTCAAGGCACCCTCATCTAGGGGCTGACAACCCTGTCCACAGCAGGTGCTTTGGAACTAGATGATCTTTGAGGTTCCTTCCAACCCAAACCATTCTATGATTCTATGATTTTTGTTCTCAGCTGCAATTAATTCAGCTCAAGCATCAGGTCTTCATTTTTTCCTCCTGCATTGTGTTTACAAAGCTTTAAAAAGCTTTTCAGATGAGCTTACAAAGCATTGTTCCCCTAGGTCCAGTGACACACTTAGACAAAAAACCCTCAACACTAAAAGCAAACATTCAGTTTATTGAACAAAGCAAGTGTTCCCCAAAATAACTTTTTAATTATATGCTCAGCTTCATTGTGATCATAGAATCATAGAATGGTTTGGA
>NW_010315800.1:0-24359 GCF_000700745.2 Antrostomus carolinensis
CTCGTGTGCGCCCCTTCCGCGTGTGCGCACCTTTACACGGGTTTCTCATCGCCCTGGCTAGCTCTGAGCCTCCCGCAGTTTTCTCCCCTGCGTTAAGCACATCGAGTAATTGCTTGAGACTTTCCCAAAGGCACCGTAGAGCCTCCGCCGCTCCCCACGGGGACACCCATGGGTGTCAAGGGGAGCCCTGTGTCTGGGGCTGACCCTCCTGGAGCAGCTGGTGGAATGTGGGAGAGATTCCCTCCTCCAGCAGCTGAGCATCCTTCCAGCGCTGCTGGGCGATGACTGGAGTCTTGTTGGAAAAGTGCAGCATGTGATTGTGGCTGCCCGCCTTGGGAAGGGGAAGCTGCGACCCTCCTGCGAGGGCAGGTCCCTTCTGTGGCTAAAAGTCACCTCAGATTTGCTTTCCCCCCCCGGTTTGCTCTAGGTGAGGGCACATCCATGCTCCTCGGCGCGCAGGTGAAAGCATGCGCAGGTAGCTCTCCTGTTTGGCTGCGGAAGAGGATAGGAAAAGTCCTCCCATGTGAGATTAAAATAAAACCACTTCACATCCGTGTGTACACGCAACAGTCGCTCAACAGGTTGGCGTAACAGGCCTGGCTGACGGGCTTGTAATTTCCAGGGCAGGACTTAGGTTTAGTGCCAGGAAGCTGTTTGTGTTGCTGAAGCCGCTCTGAGGTTGGTGGGGTGGGCAGGAGGAGCAGGACCACAGCCGGGCTCCTGGGGTGTGCGGGTGGAGGAGACCCCCGGGGTCAGTGCCCAGCCAAGGAAGGAAGGGAAGTTTTCTTCCTATCGCCCAAGACATTCCTCAGGGGAAAGTTTATTTGTCATCCGGACATGTGTGCATCCCAAAGACGGGGGTTTTGCTGTGGCTGTTGGCCTGAGAGGGTTTTTATTCTGTGTTTGGTTCAACCCAGCTGGACCCTATGGACAAAATTTACAGCTGGTTGGCAGAACTGTCACCTGAAGCCTTGTCCCTGACCTCACCGATGAGCAGAGCCGGAGGGCTGCAGGCACTTGTTTCACAACCATCCTTCAAACCTCCGGTGCTGGAGCAGATTGCAGCGATGAGGTGTCAGGGGGAGCTGAGCTGTGGCTGGGCTGGGTGATCCTCATCCATCACCTGCTCCCCTTCCGCAGGGACAACCTCAGCTCAAAACTGACCTAGAGCTGATGTACCCAATCACTGCTACTTGTTAGTCATTTCCAAGGGTCAGTAGAGAGATTCCAGCAAGCAGTGTCCAACTCCTAACAAAACCAG
This sequence comes from Antrostomus carolinensis, assembly GCF_000700745.2. NCBI lineage: Eukaryota > Metazoa > Chordata > Aves > Caprimulgiformes > Caprimulgidae > Antrostomus > Antrostomus carolinensis. The sequence continues at coordinate 1,262 of NW_010315800.1, forward strand.
TTATCTTTAAACAAATGTATATTTTCCCTGCTGCTTTTTTTTGGCTTGACTGAGAAGCTGGGAGGGAAACTGAGCCCACTGGTTTCTCTGCCCAGGCGGGAGGGGAGGAAAACATGGAGAAAAGTATGAGGAAATTAGGCAGGTTTTATTTTCTTTTTTTTATGCATACTGATTGTTTTAGCAGAAGTGTTAAAATTCAACTTCTGATGTTGCAATGTGATTGGTGTCAGTGCATGAAGGTAGGTGCATAAAAAAACCAAACCAAAACAAAAAACAACCATACAAAAGAAAACCCAACCAAAAAAACAAAAACAAACCCAAACACTTCCCAACCAAGCAATTTGTGATTAAACTTTAAATTATTTTGGAAACACTAGTTAATCTAAATAGAAACATGTCATGGAAATATACCAGAAATGACAGAATTTAGAGGTAAATGTGTCTCAGCTCCAGGATATGCTTAAAAGAAGGGGTAGAGAATTGAGTTTTAGCATCGTGCTTGGGTTTACCTGAAAGTTGGGAGAAAAAGGTTCAAAACCCTGCCTGGAGTTGTGGCAGGTACTTGAACCTTGGACCATCCTCACCCAGAGGTGAAAACCAAGCCCCGGTTCCTGTGGGATTGTAGTTTCCCCTTAAAAAAAAAATAATAAATAAATAAAATATTTTATTAGACAGGAACATAGAATAAATATATATACATTTTTAAAATATTTAAGTATTTTTGTGGTCTGGAAAGCAGTTCCCCGTGCCTGTCAATGGCAGCCTGGCATCTGCACACTGTTCTGTGCAGAGCAGGCAGCTCCCTCGTGGGTCAGGATCATGAACATAGAAAAAGAGAGTGTTTTAATTAAAATGCATTACTTCCATGTTGATTAAAAACCTCATTATGGGGATGGCAACTGTCACTCAGCAAGAGGTTTGTGGCACTAGAGCAGACAGCGAAGGAGTGTGAAGATAAAGATTGTAAACATTTTTTAACTATGATTCTCCTCCTCTTCCCAATTCTTAGTGCCTAATTGACTGGTGCTGAAGTTCTAAGGCAACATTAGCCTGGCAAGGTATATGTTTTATTGCCTTGTCTATTTTGTATGACATTTACAAGGCTGGAAAAACAGGAAATTTACTATAAATAAATCAGTCATCTGCAAGCATGAACACAGAAAATGACTGTTCTGACCTTGCACTTAGTGGCAGACAAGGGACTAGGATGTCAAACATAGGTGGAACAGGCTATGCACAGGCTTTGCCATTAAACTAGAGTTTATAGACTTACGGGGCCACGTGCGATATTTTTTCTTGCTTTTGTGAGTCGTCAGTTTGAATAGATTCCCACCAAGTACAAAAAGGGGAGAATCTATGTGAATTTACTTAATTGGAATAACAATATTTAGTACTACTCATATGGGATTTCTTGTTCCTTCAGTTACCCCATGAGAAACAGTGAGGAAGGTTAAAGAACTTCAACAAAGCTTTCCCTTTCTTTTCCCCCATATGCACCTTTTTTTTTGGTATTACATTTGAGAAAAAATTATACCACTATAGCTGCCTGTTTGCTGGGGAGCGAGAGGAAGATCTGCTGCCGTGTATCTTAGTAACTTTCAGAACTGTCAAATGTGTGAAAAAACCTCGGTTAACATGTAATGCTTTTATGACTGACTGTTTCCATCTTACATCTGTGCCTAAATTCTGATAAAATTGGCAATTTACTCCTGTGGAGTTAATAAATACATTTTTATTATTACTTGTTCTGAGAGTATGGAATTAATAGATTGAATTATAGGAGCAATGGTCACATATTCTTGTGTAAAGCTGGCGTTGCCTTAACACAACAATTTCTGAGCTGTATTATGAATATTGTAGCTTCCTTGAATATACTTCACATTTTTCAAAATAGCTCACGTGGATAAATTGATAATATATGGCTCACATGGATAAATCAATAATAAGATTGGGCACAATGTTTTCTTTTATGTGTCTCGATTAACAGAGTCTAACACAACAGAACAAAAGTTTATCGTGCCATTCTTCACGAGGGAAGAATTAAAGCTGTATCTATAAAAAGTTGACCGTGTTTTGTTTAAGGCAAGGTATCTGGGTTTTCTTTCTCCCTCAGTGAGAGATAGGCACATTCAGAGAGTTTTCAGATTCCTGCCTTTTATTTTTTTTTGCTCCTTGGTTAGATGACCTGTGCCAAATTGTACCAAGCCAGATGCTTGCTATGGGAAACTGTCAACGTTAATATGTTTGTATACTTATTTTTAAATTGTTTGTTAGTTCTCAGTTCAATGCTTTATTTCCCTAAAAAGCTTCAAGTTCCCAAGCTCTAAATGACCAAAAACTTTGAAACCAGGAGGTGTTAAGTTCAGTTTATACAATTAATAGTTTTCATAGTACTTTGCAGCTGGGATGATCCCACAGCAGGAAGGAGTTGTGAAGTGGTGTGGGGTTTTTTTTTAGCCTTATACAGGGCAAACAGGAGCAGGCGTGATCCCAAACAGAAACGGTCACTGTTTACCCAACACTATCAGCTGCATTTGTTTCTTTTCAAACATTAACTTGACCCTAAGATAAATCCTGAAATACAGTACGGTGACTCAATGCTTCAATGTCAGGCTGGCATTTGCTGTATGAGGCGATCATGAAATGTTGAAATCAGTTACGTGTACTAGTCCGAATGAAACCAGCCTCTTTCAGAAACTTTGCACGAGCTGGTGTTTGGAGCTTTTCCTATTATTTTCCTGAGAGAGTTTATGAGAGAATTGCTGTCTTGGATTTTTTTTTTTTTAAAGAACATTTAAAAAGAAAAAGTTGACACATCTGTAAATTTTTGTGTATTCAGTAGTTTAGTCAACACTGGGAAGCAGAGTGTCACTTTGTTAGTGGGTGACACAGAACATCCCATGCTAAGTGCCTGGCATTGCAGAGAGGGATGCAGCAAAGCTTCCCTTGGGTTTCCTGTGCAGGCAGCTGCCTCCCTTGGGCCAGCTAAGAGAAAAGCTGTTCCTAGTTTGCTTCTGGAGTGTCACACATGAGCTCCAAAAAAGATTCTCCTCTAGTCTTTGCCCAGCTGAGTGCCAGTTTCTTGCCCAGTGAATTCTGTAAGTTGTTTTTCCATTTGACCCAAATTCTTTTAGGACCTAAGTGGATTTGAAGTGGAGTGAAAGATTTGCCATCTGAAAACTTGACATTCATGCATTTTAGATTCATAAGGCCTGTTTTCAACACTGACCCACTGGAGTGAGCATTGTGCAGGGCTAGTCACTACCAAAATGTAAATTAAAAAAGGGCAGGATCTCTTTTTTTCATCATTTCTAATACATTTTGCTACAAATCAGTAGTCTTTTTTCTTTCCAGTAGTACTGCATTTAGTAGTCATGAAACATATATGTCTGTATATTAAAATACTGCTGTGAGGAAGATCTTATCTTTCTGCTGCCTGAATTTACAGTGTTGTACTTGTCAGGATTTAGAAGTTGATCCTACTTGTGGCAAACCAGTCATCCATCCTCTCCAGAGCCACGAGGTAGCTCCCCAGAGACGGTCGTTAGAGCCCGAGTGCCATATCTTTGCTGTTATAAAAATTTTCAGGAATTAATATGATCCTTTTAATGGCATGAAATGGGATTATGTTTTCCACAATAAGGTTAATCTTTCCACCCGTTGAGATGGGACTCCAGGCTCCCTCTTTATGGCTAGTCAGATCACAGGGCAATTAAATTGCAATTACAGTCTAATTATGAGCAGTCATTCAACATCATTGCAAAATAAGATGTTAACACCATCCTGCCTGTTGTTTCGGTTTATTTTTTAAGACCAAGTTACAACTCTTGCGTGAGTGAATTATTGACCTGCTATTGTGAGATTTAAGGTTCATCTTCCACATATCTTGTTAGAAATTTCAGAACAGGATTGAAAGCCAAACCATCAATAGCTCTTTGTGTTCCTGTGTTTGGGTTTGTCATTTTTTCTCTGGTTCAGGCTTTGATCATTCATGGATCTCCTCTGACTGTTTCTGTATCTCTTGATCTGATGTCTGAGAAATACTCCTACTCCTCTGACAGTGTGGGCACTTACAGGGAAAACATTTGCCCCAGGGCAGCTACATTAAGTTGTGAAGATCTTCTGAGCAGCACTTTTGTGCCTGTGCAGAACTGGTGATTTGGGCCAAGGAGTCCCTCATTCCCCATCCCTCATTCCTCTTATTTGTTAGATGATTTCAGTTTGAAGGTAACTTGGAAGCTGAGATGCTGCTGCTGCCCCAAGGGTGTTTTCTATCGCATTAGCAAGGTCTGAGCTGTGGGCAAGGGCAGGAGCCTCAGGACCTCTATTGATGTTTTTTGAAATAATTGACCAGGTTTGTTATTTCCATTCCCTTACTTCAGTCCAGACACAAGCCATGCTTGCAAGTTATTTCAGGTGTTTGGGGTTTTTTTTGCACTTCCTCTGACTTAGACTGGAACTCGTAAATCAAGGCATACAGGTTTTGATCTTTGTGGGCTGCAAGTGGCTTAAATTTATTGGTGAAAAGTGTGGAGTAGTGGTTCTGTATGAGCAAGTGCCATGAATTTATAGAGGGAATATAAAGAATTGAGGCAAGACATTAGCTGAAGGCTGGGATCCTTACTGTGAGCAATCGGTGGTGCTGGGAGGGCTGGTACTCAGACCTCTCCATCTCATCTGAGCTCCTTCCAGCTCTGTGTCCCAACTCCTGGACCAGCAAAATACAGTTCCCCCTCGATCCATATTTCTGCAGGGTTTTTTTTTTTCTGGCTCAGCTGTGGAAAAAAATTATTTTTGCCTTTTAGAAACTGAGTATTAAGTGACCTTTTTGCAGCAAGGGCACAGGGATGGGTTGTCCCCTCTGTGATCTGTGAAGATCTTATCCGCTCCCATTACCCTGTCACCAGAGGCATGGCTGGCAGGACAGAGCAAACAGCAGCTTTTCGGGGCTGAGTGACAGTGCTGCTGAGCGTGCAAGACCAGCTCCTGCAGAAACATAATTTTCACCACTCTCATAATTTTCTCTGTCTCTCTTGACACTTGGTATTTTGTTTTCTCACTTTATATTTCACTCTCATGTAACTTGCTTTGGTTTCGCTGTTGGGGCAGTTTGACAGGTGAGGCTTCGAGTCCCACCGGAGCCAGCAGCCCATGGAGATAGATCCACATGTTAAGTGCATTTGAGGTTTTAGGTTTGGGGTTTTCTGCAAGGATCTGGTGTTGGGAAACAAACCTAAGCCTGGGCTATCAGCCAGAGTTTGTTTTCTACTGATTTGATAGAGAGCTGTGGCTGCCTGTTTCCAGAGCAGCTTTTACGCTGGGCTGGTATGTTGGCAGATTTGGATTTTTTTTTTCTTTAGTTTTCTTTTTTGCTTTTCCTTCTAGACCAAATAGCTGGGCCAGCATCCTTCTTGGCCCTGCAGGAGCAGCATGGCTCAGGGTAGCTGGGATATTTTTGTTGAGATCCACCCTTCAGTTTCCAAAGGTCAGACACTCCATCCATCCTCCCTCCTGTGACATTTTAAATGGTTTCCAAAGCTATTCCACTGCTACAAGCTGGAATGATGGCACTGCTCTCTCTGATAGTCCCCAGTCCTGGCTTTGGTATCATTTGTGTTGAGCTGTTTTGTGTGACTAATATTATTTAAACTTGCAGAAATTATTTGTTTTTAACTGCACCTCGTAGACCTTGGAGAAACAAAATAGTTTTTTCTTCAGGTGCTGACGTTTTGGGTTACATTTTTACAGACTTGGCTGTCGACTGAGAACAGTTCCTGTTTTTTATATTTCAGAGGGATTGTATCATAACTTAAAAGAAAAATAACGTAAAAATATTTGTTGGATTTCATTGACTGCCCCCTATTAGACTAAACAACAGCACTTATTACACGGTGTAAAAATAACGCAAAGTGCCCTGTCTTCATAATAGAACAGGAAAAAAAAACAAACAAAGCCTTTGGGATGACTTGCAAAGTGGAACAGATGCCCTTACAATTGCAAGGCATTTGAATAAGGAATCAGTTTTGCATGGTTTGCTAATCCTTGACTAAAGAGTTCATTGTCTTGGATTATACATCTGTAATTTTGGAGCCCTGAAGTCAGTGCCGCAGTACAATTAGGTTGGGAAGAGACCAACTTTTCTTTCTTCATATCCTTAATCACGATGGCTTGTTTTTTAAGGGGAAAACCTCAACTCTGGAGTTTTCACTTAGTTATTAACAAAAAGCCTTTGAAAAAGAAGCTGCCTAAAATCCAGCCACTCCCTCAACACAAACAAAGCTGTGCAGATATTGTGTACTTCCAAAAAAACCCCCAAAACTTTGATGTTCAACTTTTTTTATTCCAGTGGTGCAGATTCTGTGCTAAGTGGGTGTTAGTCTGATGACAGACACAGATGTCTTGGATTGCTTTGGATGCATGAGAGAGGAGAAATTTACCTCCCAAACAGGCTAAACTGGACAGGTGAGGACCTGGGCTGCAGAATAACTCTGACAAGACTTTTCTTAAAAGTAGCAAGGAACATGCCTGTCCTCCTCCTTTCCCAAAGGTGCTTGTAGAACTCCCACTTAGCAATTTCAGTGGCAGGAATACAGGTGGATGCTCCTGGGGCTTGGACCTGCAGAGGAGGAATTCACTGGAGCCTTGTGGGAAGTCAGGGATGGCTGGAGGAGAGGAAGAGAGATGGACAACAGGAGATATGTGAAAAGTACCAAAAGCATCAGGTTGAGGACGGACTTACCTGTTCACTGCTGGATTTGTTGCTGATACCAAGGCTGTCTCTAAAAGCAGAGGCAGCTGAATTCTTTCTGCAGGACCAGCCAGGAGTGTGGCTGTCATTCCAGCAGATGACAGAACAGTCGTGACCAACATCATATTGTCTCCAAGTGCCTCCATCGGTGTATAATATAGGATGCAACTTTACTGTTGAATATCCTGTTTGGATGTGGTGCCTAAAATACCTGGTGCTCCTCCAGGCTGTTGCTGAAGGACAGCCTGCACGGTGTGGGGACGGCCAGGGGACACGTGGCACAGCACAGCCCTGGGGTAGCTGATCCCCAGTGAACCTGGGGAGGAGAAGTCTGTGGTTTGGCTGGATTGGGGGACATTGTCATCTCCAAGCTGAGTCTCCCCTTTGCAGTGCTGGCACTGATGCTTGGGGAAGACACTGTGGGACAGGACGCCTGATGGGGCTTTGGCAGCCACCAGTCCAGCCCAGGCTTTGTTCTCTCCCTATCCTAAGGGCGAAAGAGGGATTAATCCAATGCAAAACAAAGAATCGTGTCCTTCTCTTGTCCCTGGTACGCATTTTTCCTTAAACAATGAAGTGACTAATATGGAATATCGTCTAAAGTGTGGGATTGTGGTTGAGGGGAACAGCAGCCGCCTGTCTGCATGAACACGTCCAGGAGCTCTGCTGAGTTCACAGTGGGGCACTCCAAGGATCACAAATTTGTTTTTGAAGAAAGTCAGTAATTTGTTTGTTTATTGGGAGGGGATGGCTTTTTTGTTGTTGTTAGACTGTCTTCTGCCCATACCCCAGCAAACTTTGTGTTTTATGTGCAAGTATCAAACTTGCTTCGTGATGGTACATGGTGTTTTGTCAGCTTTTGTATAGTCTGTGTGCACTATGGAGTCCTCCCTGTCACCTACCGTCTGCTGTTATTAATTTGACTGTTTCCAAAATGGAGATCTGAGCTGACAAATACTTTTCTACATGTCCCATGGCTGTATTACTCCTTTTTCCTTTTCCTTTTCCTTTTCCTTTTCCTTTTCCTTTTCCTTTTCCTTTTCCTTTTCCTTTTCCTTTTCCTTTTCCTTTTCCTTTTCCTTTTCCTTTTCCTTTTCCTTTTTTCCTTTTCCTTTTCCTTTTCCTTTTCCTTTTCCTTTTTTCCTTTTCCTTTTTTCCTTTTCCTTTTCCTTTTCCTTTTCCTTTTCCTTTTCCTTTTCCTTTTCCTTTTCCTTTTCCTTTTCCTTTTCCTTTTCCTTTTCCTTTTCCTTTTCCTTTCCCCTTTCCCCTTTCCCCTTTCCCCTTTCCCCTTTCCTTTTCCATGAAGATGTATAGACAGGCTGAGACTGACCTAATTTCACATGGAGGTATTTTTCACTGAATTTAACCATAGTCTATATAAATCCTTCATGTGGCAGGAAGCTTCGTTTACAACACATAGAGCAAGACAATTAAACCCCCAATAACTGTCTGTCTCTGGTTTTATGTGGGAGGCACAGAACACAACCCAGACAGGGCATTGAGGACATCAGGGCTGTGCTGGTCCAAGGGTTGGCTGCTCAGAGAGGTTACGTATAGGGGAAAGTTTTATATCTACACACATCCTGCACCCAGCCTAAGAGGAGGAGCTCATGAAAATATTGTGTATCACCTATCAAAATAGTTTGAATCCATGGGTGAGGCTCTTAGATTGCCCGGTGAACATGCGACTGGTGTGTATCTATGAATATATATATATATATATATATGTATTGAATTTTTGCACTTTAGCATACGTATTGCCAAATGCTGCTTCAGTGAAGAGTTCAAGAATCTCCTCTTCTTGTCTCTTTTTTTCCTTTTTAATGGAAAATAATCCCATGACTCCAGCACTCAGGCCAATGCCATAGATTTCACCATATGCCAATGCCATAGATTTCACCATAAGTGGCAAAATTTGTCATTGGCACAGCTATTTGGAAGCTGAAAAGGAAGAGTGTGAAACCACCACCATTATGGCTGAGAACAGTTCCCATGCCCATTACTTCATCACAAGATGCTTGGGCAGCCTCTGATCCTGCACAAACATTTATATTCACTTCTGTGGTGTTCCCGTGGTGAAACGGTTTCAGCGATACTTGTCCTGTAAATCATCTGCAGGAACGTGTTGGTTTTGAGAGACGGCTCATTCATGAGACCTCTCGTGCTTTCTAAGCAGATTATGCCATGGGGCTGCTGAAGAAGATCCAGATTCCCTTTTCCTGGTGAATGCTGGAGGCAGCTGCTATCTAGACCTTTGTCTGGTCCCTGTGAATCATTTCGCGAGTGCAGGAAGGAAAACTAGAACACACCTATAAACCTTATCTGGGAAAGTTTCACTCTGCACACAGGTCTCTGGTGTTGTAAAGGGAATAAAGTGGCATTGAGCTCCCACATTCCAGAGGCAGGTGGCAGTTACTCTTTAACAGAAGGTCGTGTCTTCATGAGGGTGGGAGAAGTGGTGAATACATGGATGCAGGATGGCAGTCCTTCAAGCCTGATAAAGTTTGGGGCCTTCTTGTGCATGAACCCAAGAGAGTTGTCCCTGCCTGGATACTTTGCAGGAGAGGGAGGGTAAGGACTAAAAAGACCCCACGTGATTTTTGGAAGGGGGGAAGCCAAGCACAAAGGCTGTATGACTTGGTTGGGGTGCTTGTGGCAAGGTGGTGAACTCACAAATCTCAGCTCCCCATCGCTGTGCTGCTTCCCAGAGCTGCATTAAAACAGGGGAGATGGATGGACTAAAAAAGCTCCTTCTGCATGGCCAGGCTGTCCTGCAAAGGTGGAGGTTTGCCACGACATTGTTTCCATTCAAAATACTCTATAGGGTTTTTACTGTGTGCTTGTAAAACATGTCAAAGGCTGAAATTTTTATCTGCAAAATAGATGACCCAGGGACTATCCAAAGTGGTTTTTCAATTTATTTTTGTTTGCTATTGCCAATTTTCCAGCTGTATTAGTTAATGCTGGAAATACACACATAGCAGTTTTTCCAGGAGCTAAATACAGGTTTGGTTTTTTTTTACCTAGTTCTGATCTGGGATAGGATATCTTGCTCAGATTGCAGGCTGGTGAGCAGTTAGTGCATAAATTTGGATCTACTGAAGCTGTTAGACATGAGAAAAGCCCCAGTAAAAATGAGAGCGCTTAAATTTAAGCATGTGCTAATGTAACGCATCTCAGAGAGCTGCTTCTGTCTGTCTGTAACAGATACAGTAATTGGTGCTGGGGCTTGCCTAAACCAGTGTGGAAATTGCTGTTTGCCTAAAAGCTGGGCAAGTTGTCACAATCCCGAAGAGCTCATTAACGTTACAAGGTTGCAGTGGATTAACCAAAATCTATTTCAAATTGATTTAGTGTAGCTGGTGGGTCACCCAGCCTGGTGATCTGTGCCCTGCTTTGGGACTGGCGTGCTTTGTACCGGTGTGAGTCCCGAGACCGAGCAGTTGGGTTGTCATTGCATCTTGCTGGAACTGTGCTGTTCTTCCCCCAGGGATGCTGGAGAAAACAAGGAAACCCTGGCTCCCCAAACTGGCTTGTCACAGTTAACTTTGATCTTCAGTGTTCTTCTCTCATTCGGTACAGCGTCTGCCGTAGCGGTAGCTGCCCGGATGGGATCTTGCCCCTGGCTGGGAGTACAAATATTTTTCCACGGTGCAATGGAGTTGGCAGGGAAGGTTACATCAGCTGCCTGGCTGGAGCCTGTTTGAGGAGGTGCTGGATACAGTAATTCGTTGTTTTATTTCTGACAAGGGATGTTTCTGCCGCCTGCAGCACCTCCTGCCCTGCAGGTCCGGGGTAGATGTCCTCACCAGGAAGATTAAAAACTTTTCTTTAAAAATTTAGGGACTTTTTTAACCATCGTACAGACTTTAATTAAAACTGGTGTTGCTCTTTGCCCGTATGGATTGCAGATGGAGGTAGATTTTACAAACAATCGTCACACAGCTGGTTTTATGTGTCCTTGCTGCTGTTCTGCTCTTGTCGCTCCATTTTTATAAACCTCGAGCATCTTCCCAGCAACCTGTGATCCGAGTCTGCTCCTCCCTGAGCTCCTGGCTGAGCAAAGCCTTCCTGTTAGCATCGCAAACTGATAAACAAAACTTCATCAAGGCCTCTAAAGGACAGACTTTTTGTGTATTCAGACACAGCAGCAGCACTGCTGACTGCTGATAGCTGTCTGAACCAGTGGCAGAAACACTGGGAATATTTATTGCATATTTATTTTTCCTCAAAGTTCCTGATGTAGAAGAGACCTCGGCATTATTATGTGTTGCAGTGAATCGTCTTCGGAGCACTTTTTGCTATAAAAACATTGTTTCTAACTCAAGATTAGCAAAAGGATGCTCTCTTTCAGGTATTGTTTCACATCTATTCCTTGTAATATCCAAGTGAGCTTTAAGTTGTAACATTTACAGAAAATATGTCTGAAGTTTCCCGCTCTTGGAGGTAAATAAGCAATATTTACACTTCTTAGCACCCACTCACCAAGCTGCCTGAAACCAAGTTAAAAAATACAGAATGGTGTTTACATTGTTTTCCTCTTCTCTCAACTCTGTATTTCCTCTTCACTGGACAAATCAAACAGCAGTGACATTTCAAAGTCTTCCTGAATGGCAAAATTAGAAAGACTCCTTTTCTAAGAAGTCTGCAAGAGGTGGTTTAAACATTGCATGCAGCCACTCCGGTAGGAAGTTGTTTAACTTGTCGAAATCTCTCTTTTGCTACAGAACCTCTATTGAAAATGACAAATTGCTTAAAGCAGTTTCCATGTTAGTCTTTAAAAAATTCAGTTTCTTTCCATCCAGAACACGTGGAAGGCATTTGTGCACTTGCCTGACTGTTTCTCTGTCCTAAGGCTTACACTCAATGGCTGTGGACCTCATGTAATTTTCACACTCAGCTGCTCGGGTTTGTTTTCCTCAATTTTCTCTTGAATGGGGAGTTTTCCCCCACCCCTGCCTTAGTTTAGATGTGAAAAGTCAAATAGCTCCCTGGTTCAGACTTTGGGGACCATGGGGAGAGAAGAGAAGGAATGCTCCAAGGTCCCTGCTTTTCAGAAGTGATGTTCAGAGCATTGTGAAATCCATAATTTAAGCTGGAAAATCTGCATCCACAGCCAAGTCGTTGTAATGTCCTTTAAAAATGTTGAGCAGCGTTAATGCTTCACAAAATGACAAAACATCTTTTGCTTAAATGTTTTCAAGTACTTCTCTGTAGCTGTCACTTTAGCAGAAGGACACACGCGAGCAGGTACCAGATACAAAGCCATACAGTTGGCTGTAACTGCTGTAAAAAGAAAAAATGCTCAATTGAAAAGGCTTTTTTCTCTTTTATTAAAAAAAAAAAATAATCAAGTTACTATTGAGCTCAAATGACCCTGCAGAGAGCAGCACGCTGTGTGGCATGTATCCCGTGAGGATGGATCACCAAGCCTTGCACTTGGGCTTGTGAAAGAAGAGGGTGTGGAAGAGAAGTAGGTCTCCTTAGCAATGCTCAATAAATGGCAGGCTCCAAAAATAAGGTGGAAATTATATTTTTGGAGCCTTAACGTGCTGAGATGAGGCTTTCTGTGCTCCTCTGTTGAGCTGGAGTGAGTTGCACCCATGGATTAATTTGCAGAGCTGCTTTTTGGTGGCCCTGCTGAAGCTCCCTTGCCTGGGGATGGGTCCATCCCTGGGACCAGGAGCAGAAGGTCGCTCGTGTGTCTGCCAGTGTCCTCTAGACTTGGCAGAAAGGCAGGGTTTGGGCTGCACCCAGGCCTGTGAAACCGAGGGCACAAGCTGTTCCCTTTCTGACTGGAAGGTGCTTTGCCCCAAATGGCATCTGATGAAAAGGAATTGACGTTGCCCCATTGCTCTGCTTGAGACAACCCTCTTGCTCAAGAGGGACGATTACCGAGTTAGACAGGAGTCAGGAGGGAATTTGAGGACAATCCAGATGCTTTTTCTATAACTCGAAGGCATGTCATATCCTGGCACTTCTATTTTTACTCGCTTTTCTTGTAATATTGTTTTTCTTTTATCTACTGTGATCCCTTCATTTTTTGGCAAGTTTGGGCTGATGTGATATTTTGACATTTTTGTAGCTATTCCTTTGTTGCTGTTTAACATTTTGTTACAGTGTTGTTTTTTTCTCTAAAAGGGTACTTAAAAAAGGTAACAGTTACAAATTCTCTGGGTTCTGGCTTTGTTTTTCTTCTCGGAAGCGGTTTCAGAAATTAACTGGTGCCAGAATGATGCTGTTTCTTTGGTGTGGGATGTGTCTCTGCAGATTTAGGTGAGCTGTCCTCTCAGCTGCTTTCCTGCTGCAAATGCTGGTTAATATAAACTATTTTAGAAGACAGCGTTAGGAACTGGCACCTGCTGGAAAGAGTAACCTGCCTCTGGGAGAATGTCCTGATCTCTTGTAGGCAGAAGGCAGTTTGAGCCTGGAACCATGAAGATTTTATATACCTTGTTTATAGTGTTTGTTGCCTTTTGTGGAATATCAGATGCTGCCTTTGGCTATTGTTGTTATGTGAAGAAATGTCTGATCCATTTCTGAACCCCACAGAGCTCCCTGATACCAGGCATAACATATTTTTTTAATGGATATTAAACCTGCCTTGCTGGCTGTTGCATCTCTGGCTGATAAAATCAGTGCACACCAAATAACCTGCAGATACTTATTGCAAAACCAACATCTTTCTTTTTCTAAGAAAGCATGGGGTTTGGTCCATTTCCTCTTACAACGTGTTTGGTTTGATTTCTGCCTGTCCAACAGCCAGCATCATCACAAGCAGGACTGGGTTGCTGTCGTGTTCCCACAGTTTCATGCCTGTGGTTGATAATTAACGTGTTTCTTTAATAATTGTGCTATATTTACTCTGAAGATCTTTTTTCTTTCCTGCTCTCCAATGGCAATCCAGATTAAATGCAGTCTTTTCCCAGCAAAACACTGGAGTTAGTTAATATTCCACCAGAGGTATGCTAATAAAGCCCCTTGTTACTTGTATGGAGGGAAGCGACCTCAATGTATTTGGTTTATTTAATATCTCAAGTCAAGAGAGTGCACCAAAATGTAGGAGTAAATGCCTTTAAAATGCAAGTTGAGCACATGGGTGCAGGTCTAACAGGAGTGAAGGCTGCTTACAGCCCATTTCTGGGGGTGTAGGGCTGTGTGAGCAGGGACTAGTCCCTCTGTGAACATGCCAGGCGTATGCTTGCAGGGTTCACAGTGTCCTTAGGTATGGGTACAGCAAAGCACACCACATTAAAATTACACTCATGCAATTTTAACTAGAATAAAAACTTGCAAAACTTATGTACTGAATAGCACCAGAGTCTATTTTCCTAGGGAGAGATGGGTGTTTGTGGAGCTGTGGGGGCTTAGCTCCTGGTTTGCTCCCCTTTCAAAGATGCCATGTTTTAATTTATCTTCCTTCCCCAGAATCTCCTTTCAGCCTTAAAAAAGCAATGCTTATCATCACTGTCGTCAGGAGCCTGTGCAGCAGTTTGAGTTACTGCCTTTCACTTCTAGTGCCATGTAAGCGAGCGTAAATCTGTACATTATACCAATTTACATTTGGTGGGATTTGTCCTGACACGTCCAAAGTTTCTGACTCTTAATTCATTGTGTGAGCAACTTCTTTAATATGGAGCCCTGGGGACAAGACCCAATTTAAAATAAAGTTGTGCAGGTGAAAACAGAAAGGCATGGACTGCGCGCCTGTGGTCTGCAACTGAACTAACTGAGGAGTTTAAATTCTGCTCTGCATTTCATCTCAAGTGCTTCACTCCTAATGGCAACATGAGCTTCTGGCCTGAGCTTTGCCTTGGCCAAGACAGGAGCTGTCTGGTGCGGGCTGAGCACGGCGCCCGGGATTGCGCAGTGGGAAGGGGCTGACAGCAGCAATTCCTCAGCTGCTCACAGGATAACACAGTCTTGCTTTTCTCTTATATACTACTTCCATTTAGGTAACCTGGCTTTTTGAATTAAAAGATGTGATTTTTAGATTGTATTATTATTATTATTATCATCATCATTATTATCATTATTATTTTCACTTATTTTTACTTGACCTAGTGTACATCTTTTCATTCAGGAACAAGATAGTTTGAAGTAGAGTGTAAACTGCAAAGCTTCCATCAACTCTATCAAGTGATAGCAATGCACCCCTGCTAACTCTGTGAAACACCATGGCTTGAATGTTTACTACATCAACTTTATGAGATTCAAAGCTTTTCACACCAGATGAAGGGAAAGCTTGCCTGTAAAATCCTGTTCCTTATTAATCTGACTTTTCTTCAAATATTCTGAAGTTAGATGCAAACTCTTACAGATGTTGCTGTGTGCTTTGTAAACCTGGAAAGGAGAAGTTTGGCGTATGTGTGAATAACTGTGTTAAATAAGTGAAGCAAGAAAATGTGCTGTAGTTGCTTGGTAGAGACTTCTGTCATTTGGGACTGCTTTTTCAAATAACTTCATTTCTAATTCTAGATAATGGGATTTTTAATTATGTACTGAGCCTGTTGAAATCAGTAGCTCTAAAGGGTCAGATTTTAAATTATACCTAAAATATACAGGTTTCTTATGGAGAATGTTTTATATATATATATGCACATAGTAGAAATTAATCACTATAGGGTCAGGGATAGGTCCCTGTACAGCTAGAAACTTTCGGGGAAGAAACTTAGTGTATTGCCAGTTTCGGGCTGACCCTTTATTTTTCTTTGATACTTTTGTAATTCTTTTAATGGGAACTGAATTACTTGTGTGACACACCACATTGCAGACAAGGGCAAAAGTTTAGCAATCTGCAGCGCAGAAGGGCCGATTTCATTGCCAGCTGCTGATTCTGGCTGTGCAGCTCTTGTACCAGCCAATTAAACCCACATTCATTACAGCCTTTGTGGTTTGGAAGTGAAGTGTTCCTGCCTTTAACTCGTAGTTTTACAGGATGTTGGTTTAGGCTGGAGGTTTGCAAAGCCTGAAATCTTATATTTTCCTCTGGTGAGTGCTCAGGGGGTAGGGGAGGTGAACAAGGAGAGTTACATGGAGAGTTGCGTACCGTGAAATGGGAAGGTGTGCGTTGCTCTTTCACAGCATCATGAACCTGCAGTCACCTCCTAAAATTTTCATGAAATACCATAGTATCTGATGTACCAAGTTGCTGCAAATAGAAATGGCCTCTGCTGCAGTCTTGAAAAAAATGTCTAGTGCTGTAGGAAGTGCTGAGCATCCCTTCATGAGCATATTCCTTCAACTCCTCGGGCACAGATTCCTGCCTGCCTCCCTCGTGGGGAATTTCTGATGTGGTTTCAGAGCATTTTGGGAAAGCTGCTGGGCAAAGCAGAGCTCCCAGAGGGGGAGGAGGCAGAGATGGAAAAAGAATGTGACCCTCTGAGCTGTTACTGGTGACTGTGCTATTTTAAAGTCAAATTTAATTTTTAGCTCTTCATAAACAAATCTTTGTGCCAGCTTTTTACATAGTTCTGAAGTCAGTTGTTGTGGCTGCTGCTCCTCGTCTGTGTCCTCCCTGGGTGCCATGGGGAGGAGAGCCGACCTCTTCTTCCTAAAATGCCTCTCAGCACCTAGGAGGACCTTTGGAGAAGTGCTTTGTGGAGGGACAAACCTTCCAGCTCTTCTGAATGACGCGTGACAACTGCTTTATCCAGGGGTAAATGGATCTAATGGATCAAGTAAGATGCTGGACTCATCGCAGGTCACTATGGGAGCTGGTGTCCTTCATCCCATGATCCAAGGAACTATCTTTGCCCCCAGTACTTTCATATTTGATCTGGAAATGCAGTATTTGCCCTGGAAATGCAGTGTGCAGCATGGGCAGGGAAGCAGCAAAGATCTCATCTCTCAAGAGAGGGTTAGTGATGTTTAGTTTCCTTACACCGTTATAACCCTGTTGATATTAACTTGGAAACTTCAGTGAAAACCACACACACTGCTGTGAAAATTCATACTTAGTAACAAGTAAACAAGTGATGGAGCAGCCTGACTGACTCAGGAAATTCCCTCCAGACCTCGCAGGGAGGAGGAGCTTTGCATTTTTCTTGTCCTGTGTTTATTTTTAGTCTCGCCTCAAACATTGCTGATAGTACCATTGCAGCCCTGCGGATTAAAGGCCCAGCGTGGGGTAGGGTTCAAGGAACGATGCTGCAAAGCAGTCAGAACCTCTAGGATTTTGCAGCTATGTCATACTACAGGCAATTAATTTAGACCATTATTTGCCTGCCTGTGTACAGCTCAGTGCTATGGAAGTCTTTGATTTCCTTGTGCATCTCTTCTTGTCAGAGTTGATGTCTTCAGTGATGGCTCTGTACTTGTCACTTGAAAGTGCTGTTTTTGTGATGCTAATATTTTGGGTATAATAACTGTCTTTTTAGGCCCCTTCCCTCCATGAATATATTTTGCATTTACTCAGCGAGTATGTTTTAGAATGGGAAGAGAAGAATTTAAGTCCTGTACAGCTCCCATCACAAGTAGCTCTTGTCTGAAGCTGACATATTAGTAACGCTTGCAGAGTTTTGGGTGTTATTGGTGAGGACGGTCTTGATGGCAGCTGCAAGATCAGATGATTTACCCAAGAGCTCTTTGATTTTCAGGGAGGACCTTTTTTTTTTCTTTTTTTTTTTTTTTTTTTTTTTTTTTTTTTTTTTCCTTTCCCCAGGGCTGGCTGTGTTAGTCTGAGTCGACAGCAAGGTATTTGATTTTTTAAGTCAAATAATAGTTGTTGGGTTTTCTGAGTTGCCTTTTGCTGACAAAGTCCCCAGAGATGGCAGAGGATGTTATTCAAGACTGCCTGGTGCTCAAAACCTCTTAGAAATAGCAGTTTATGTTAAGAGCCAGTGTGCACTCTGGGTTGTATTGCAGCTATTTCAGAGGAAACCACTTTATCAGAAGTAGTTGAATCTAAGGACATTTGTCTTCTGCAGTCATAGAATCTGTACCTGGTCCACAATGAGAGACATATTGGAGTAGCTACAAATGATCACTGGTTGTGGAGGCGAGAAGTGTCACCCTTTTTGTGCAGGAATGGGCTCAGGCAGCCTGTGCCAGGCAGAGCATCGCTTGGAGAGATGCTCATCACCTGGCCAGCCTGGTTGTCTGCTCCCCTGGCCAGAGCCCTCTCCTCTGTGAGGTGGTGGATGGAACTGTGAATTTGAAGGTAGCTGCTTAGTTCTCTCCTGCCCCTTTGTAGACATAACCTTAAGACATACCCTCAAATAGTTACTGAGGAGCCTAATTCTGTATTTTAACCTCCCTAAGACTAGTTTTCCATAGTCGTGAGCTGCTGCATCCTGGGAGAAAGTCACTGTGTCCCAGGGAGCATGTCCAGGAGACAACCCATGCTTGCTCAGTGGATGTGGTCTGGTCAAAATAAGGTGATGCCGAGGGCAAAACCACTTGTGGACACTCAGAAGTATCATGCTAACCTGCGTCTTGGTAATTGTTAGTGATCTTTGTGAGTCTTCTCATCTTCTGAGTTGATTTGACTTCTGATAATGTGGCTTTAGGGTGAGTGGGAAGGGTTTGCAGGAGGTTCCCACCCAACAGGTACTGTTTGGTATTTTCATTAGTGGAAGGGACCAGTTAACAGAGGTGGGAGATGGTGGGAACAAGGGACCTTGTTGGCTCAGATGCAGTTCTGCTGCTGTGTTAGATCAAAATGTCACAGTGCTGTTGGGCTGTGGAGAAGGAGGCTGGTCTAACACCGACAACTTGAAGAACATGTTTGAAGACAAGACCAACCGCTTTGCTGTTTGGTTTTGTTTGGGTTTTTTTTGTAGACTCCTGCCAAATTTGGGTGCTTAGAGAGCAATTCTCCTTGGCAAGCATCTGCAGGCTCTGATCAGCCTCCTTATAATTGAACACCCTTCCACAAAACCAGCTTTTTTCCAGATGAACTGGTGTTGGGTTTGCTTTATTTTTAAACAAAGGTCTCTGGGGGCTGGTGTCTGTTGGAGTCTCTCTGCGATAACATAGAAAGGTTCTCAGTTAAAATGCAGTTAAAAAATAATTTAAAAATACAACAGTGTGAGCAGGGGTGGTTACAGAAACCGCAGAGATCTGTTTCTTTACTTGGGAATCTTGGATTAAAGTGTGTTGTTACAAGAAAATCCAAATGACAAGTTTTATTCAGTCTCTATTATTCATGCAGTGAATACCTCTTAAGGCTCTGCAGAAATATGTCCTTTTCTAGACTTACAATGAGTAGACAAACACTATGTGTTTATACCAAATGCTGGAGGATTTACTGGTAACTACTATATGGTTTGAAGTAACAATATACACAATGTAGTGTAAATTATTCCCTTTTTATATTTGGCCCACATTCAGTATAAGATTAAATGCAATAATTTATGGTCTTTAAAAAAAAAAATCTTTCCAATGCTGAAAGCAGAAAGAACAATCTATAATGGGGCTTTACAGTATATAGTATTTTTAAGGGCAATTTTTTTATTTCCTTAATATCTTTTCCATTTAAAAGTATGTATTTTGCACTTCAAATAGGATACTGTTGGTTGCACTTAACTAGCAAACAGCTGGGGGATTCTAGTGCCTTAACCGCACAGCAGCTGCTAATTAAAAATATATAATTCTACCCTGATTAGCTTATAATGATTATAATCCCCTTAAATTTGATTATTACCACAGCATGGTAACCTCAGCCACCCCCTGTTTCATTGTGGGGCCTGTGAGTAACAAAAGTAGTTGTTAAAAGCCAATAGCTGGTTCCTGAAGGATTGCTTCCCAAACAGGAGAGTGGGGGCGAATAAAGGCGCCCCGTTCCCATATGTCTTTGGAGGTGCCCAGTTTGAGGTTGTTTTTTTTTTCTCTTTTCTGGTGTCATTTCAGCAGGGGCAGGTTCTGTGGCTGTGCAGGGAAGGGGGAAATTTGGGGAGCTGCAGATGCAAATAATGCGTGTGTCTGGGTGCAAGAGGCAAGCAATGCCGGTTAGTCTTGATGGAAGTGAATTTTCTTCAATGCTGTTTTGGTCATGATAAGCTTATTCTTGTCTTCTGATTTGAATTTTCCTTTTTATTTTCTTTTTTTTCTTTTTCTTAAAAAAAAAAAAAATATTCTTTAAAAAAAAACAAAAACCCAAACCCCACTCCTAGTCAACTTTGCAAAATACAAAAGCCATGCTTTTCATCCCTAGGTTTGCTTTGCTTTCATCTTGTGCCCATCTACTCATTCTTCCCCAGTTTTTCTAAAGATATTTTATAGCTTTTGATAGCAGGGAATGGCCTCTTTCTTTTTTCTGCAGCACCTGGGTGCTTGGGAAATGACATTGTAGGACAGAGCAATAATAAGTAACTGCTGCTGGAGAGCAGTTTGGAAATCCTGAGTTCAGGACTGCAGCAAGAGGGGAAAAAATTGCCCAGAGACATGAGAAGAGGTCATGTCAAATGCCTTGCTGGAGAGATGCCCTGATCTGAAGGTACGGTTTCTGAGTGTCACTCAGAGTTCATCTCTGATGGGGATCTGGTTTTAATGGAAGAGCTGAAAGGCCAGTTTTAATATACACAGGAGATAATAGAACCTGTCATTACAAAAAAAATAAAATCTCCCAGAGCATAAAAAAGTGTCTGTGTCAGTGTGTTCATTAGTTAAGTGCTTGGCTAGAGGAAGGCTGGTGCTTGTCCCAGAACACTGTGCAGGTCGTGGCTACCAGGGCTGGAGAAGGGCGATGGAGCAGCTGTGCCAGGGCAGGAGTCTGGCTTCTCTGCTGCTTCACCGGCTCTCCCGCTCCGGCCAGTTCGGTCTGAAATCTGCTGGAGTCCGGAGATGCCGGCTGCCCTTCGGCTCTGGGGTAAGGTCTCTGCAGCCTGGCTGTGTGTCACACCAGATCCCAAACTGGTTTGGACAGCAGCGGTGTGCTGGTTGGTGTGAACAGAGAATTTGTCCCAAGATCTGTGCGTTGGTGCAGCAGCCAGCTGGGTCTTGTGGGTTTTTTAAGCTATTAATTATTAATTATTCTGTATCTCAGATAACAGAGCCTCGATGCCTTACTGTGTAACTGGTGTATATCAGAGGTCAGGGCCTGGCTAGGGTGCCTCAGATGGGATATATGGGGAAAGAAGTTTGTTTTTTTTTTTCCTTAACATTATTATTATTATTCCCCTTATATGCATTTTGATTGCTTATTCTTGGTACTTTGTTGGGGTTTTTTTGTTTTTGTTTTTTAATGTTTGGGATTGACACCAGCTTTTTAGTGCATTTTTTAAAAAAGTGTGTAATTTATTTAAGGTTTTGATGCACAGATGTTCCCTTCCAGTTTCATTCCACCACATATGGACATTTGCATACAAATAAAAGGAAATGTTTTCTGTGTGTGTAGACAGTTGATAGCTATTCATTAGGTAAAGTCAGCTAATATAATGCTTGTTAATTCTAAAGCTCTCTTGTGGTTGGCAAGGAACCAGAGCTATTGATTAGGGTTGGAGAGATGCAGTTCCTTGCAGCTCTGAAGGATGATCCCTGGTCTGAGAGTTACAAGTCCACAGTCAACTTGTTTTCAGGTAAAAGAGAAAATCTCAGTGACTTCTGATTTTCCCTGTTGACTCTGCCTGGGCTGTGAGATGGCAGTGGAAAAAGGACAGAGTGATAAAGATTTATGGTTCTCTTCAGTGAAGAGGCAACTTGCATTGCCATGACATCTTGTATCTCAGAAGAAGTTAATCACAGCTTTTTCTGTGTTGCTGGGTTACATTGCTTTGAGAAAAAACAGAAACTGCTATGAGCAGTATGAATAGCTGAAACCACAAGTCCCACTGAGATTACAGCCAGCTCCTCCTAAAGGAAACGGATTTAACCACCAACATAGTTTTTCATTAGATGATTTTTTTCTGAGTGAACAAAATACCCCTATTGTGGCATAATTGTTTAGCTTTTGGAGATGTAGGCAGAGTAGCAACTACATGACTGTTTAAAAAAAAAATAATTCAACTTGATGAGGAGGGGAGGGCAGAGAGACATTTGGCTTTTTATTACATTTTGTAGCATGTTGCAGAATAATGCAGCAGGTTTTAATTTTCTCAGTTTCTGTGCTTTTTGGCTCAGCAAAGCAGGGAAGGAGGAAAGTCTGTCTTGCATTTCAGGATAAATCTAAATCTGATGGACAAAAGTTTTGGCTATGTGATTGAAACCTTTTGTTGCTGAGACTGAATGACTCTGGTGGCTGGCAGGGCTGGAGTGATTTGTGTCTCGGTTTCATTGTTTTGAACTGTTAAAATGTATTTACTTTTGGTTAATGGGAAAGTTAATCTTTTCATTATTGCAATATGGTAATGGCTAAAAAACCAAGTTGAGATGCAAGCAGAGAAAATGCAGTATGGAAAAGCCATGGAAGTGGAGTTTGTACCCACGGTTTTCATTTAATTTAAACATATTTTTGATTTCTGGTACCTTGACCTTTCAGTACCCCAGAAATGTAACTGGATCTTCAAGATATGCAAAGCGATGGTGGTTTTGATAAATGTTAATTAAACAGAAGATGGCTAAGTTTAGCATATTAATACTTGTCAAATGCAATTACTTCTGCATCTTAGCTGATGGCCCATAAATTAGTTTGGTCCATTCTTTCCCTGCTCTTGTATTGACAAAGTACATCGTTTGTCAACAAAGGATGTTACTGTTTCATGTAGATGGGCTCATGAAAAGGCAACACTTGCTTAGGGGTTTAGGAAGTGCAGACAGTTAGGAATTTAAAAAACGACTGAAAAATTTGGCATCTTGGATCTGTGGTTGTTGGTGCAAAGAAAAGACAAAGGTTTTCAAAAAGAGTTTGAATGTTTACCCACTGGAAGCATGATGATTTAAGATGCATCAAACTGGGCTAGCACAATTGGTTTTATTCCTACAAAATCTTGGTTGTGCTCATGTACTGTCTAGGCTAAATGTAGCAACCATACATTAGGAAATTTTTAAATATAGGATTAGCCAGTCAGTATTTCTTTGTAGACTTTTCTCATGGGAATTGTCTGGCTGGTGACACCATGACCACAAAATGTCAGACAATGCAAGGATCTTCCCCCCTTCACCCGCCCCCACTTTATTTCCATCTCTCCTCACAAAGACAGTTCCTTGGAGTGGTGGCTGTGGTTTGCCCCTTTTTTCCTAGGAAGTTTGTGAGCAAACTCTTGGACTTGCTGGTAAAGGTCTTACTAGTATCAGATCTTTGCCAGAAAGTTTTCTGGATAAAGCTGTGTATGTTTCAAAATGCCTTTGGAAATTACTAACAAATGAGGGACTGAAATGAATGTCTTGATCTTTTTCAAAAGCTGCTGGGCACCTCATGGGTGTTTCCATGGACATTGTTCAGTGGGACTGCCAGAAAACCACGAGTCTTCC